>NC_046662.1:8258999-8270920 GCF_010883055.1 Belonocnema kinseyi | reverse complement strand
CTTTTGTAAAATCTTACAAAAATGTTTGATATTATTCTAGAATTTTTTAAGCTTTTCGAAATCTGCGAAATATTTTCAAATCTTTCTGAAAACTTTTGAAATCTTCGAGGACTCATTCAAATGTTTTGAAATGCGCATGAAATCTTAGAAGCCTTTGTGAAATTATTGAAATCTTTGAAATTTTTTATCAAAATTATATGGAAGACGTAAGGTTTTTCTAAAACTTTAACTTTTTCTAAAATCGTTTTGAAATCTTTCCATGTCTTTTGAAATCGTTGTAAAATCTTCTGAAATCTTCAAAATGCTATGAAATCTTTGTGAAATCTTATAAATCTTTTATATCTTTCTAGAATTTTGTAAGTTTTCTGAAATCTTTATTTTATTCTGAAATCTTCTGCAGTCTTTTGAAATTATTTTAAACCCTAAAAATCTTTAGAAATCTTTGAAATCTTCTAAAGTCTATTGAAATTTTTGTGAAATCTATGAAAGCTTCGGAAATTTTGTAAAATCTTACAAATATTTGATATCTTTCTAGAATTTTTTAAGCTTTCTGAAATCTTTGGGAAATCGTAGAAATATTTTGAAATTTGTGTACAATATTTCGAAATCTTGAAATTTTTGCGTAATCTTTTAATACTTTGTGAAAGAATTGAAATATTTGAAATGTTTTGAAATTTTCATAAAATCTGACAAATCTTTTATATCTTTCTAGAATTTTTTTAACCTTCTGAAATCTTTGGAACTTTCGTTAAATTTTACAAGTCTTTGATATCTTTCTAGACTTTTTTAAGCTTTCTGAAATAATTGCGAAATATTTTAAAATTTTAGAAATATTTTTGAAATCTTTGGAAATCTTCAAGAGATCTTTGAAATCTTCTGAAGTCTAAAAACTCTTTAAAATGTTTGATATTTTTCTGGACTCTTTAAAGCTTTCCAAAATCTTTGCAATTTTTTGGAAATTACTCAAATCTTTTGAAATTTTTGTAAAATGTTTTGAAATGCATTCATGATTTTAATTGAAAATTCATCACTTTGGTTGAAAATTTAACTATATTGTTGAAAATTCGTTTTTAATTTGATTTAAAATCAATTTTTAACTGAAAATTTAAATATTCCAGTTTCGTTTGTAAACTTATCTTTTTTAGTTGAAAATTCAACTGTATATTTAAAAATTCATCAATTTGGTTGAATATTTAACTATTTTGTTAAAACATTTGTTTAAAAATTACTTTTTTTTAAACTCAAAATTTAAGTATTCCAGTTTTGGTATAAAATTGATGTTTTTTATTTGAAAATTGATCTTTTTTAGTTAAAAATTAAACTATTTAGTTAAAAATTCAATTATTTGCTTGGAAACGTTTTAAATTGAATTTAATATATGTACTATTGACATTCATTTTACTCAAAAGAATATATTTGTCTATTTTCGTGAAATATCTCGTTGTTTTCCCTGTTTTTACAGATTTTTCAGTGACCCGGAAAATATATTTCGTTCAAAATATGAATATGTTAAATATATGTTTTGATGGTGATATCTAAATTAAACATATTAATTAAATTTATTTTCCCATAAAATATACCTCTTTTTACATAAAATTAAATAACTGAACCGCTGCGATCTTTGAGTGTATCCTCCGAATTTTTATTTTAGATTACAGCGCTCGGCTCAATTATAGGATTCATGAATCTAAAATCAAAATCTTACAAAGCGTCCGCAAAAACAGTTGTGGCATTTAAGAAATTGGATACATCTTTGAGTAGTACATCGTCATTGTCTCCCTCACCTTCGCCAATTTTGCGTTCGCCCTCACCCCTATTTTCGGCTTTTTCGTCTACTGTAAAAGTAAATGAAAACTATAATCATGAGATGCCGCTTAATTCTCCTGTTAATGTTACGGATTTGTTAATGAAGAGTGGATCGCTAGAGACTGAAATACCTATTCGTTTTAAGGAATCAGTGAAAAATAAACCGTAAGTATTTTCTTTTTTTTTTACTTTCCTCTAACAGGGTGGCGACTTGACCGGAAATATTAATGATCTTGGAAAAAAACCGGGAATTTAATTTGAAAATTGGAAATTTACTTCTGTTCGCAGAAAAGTTCAAGTTTACGGATTTATTTACTTATTTAGAGTTTATGGATATTAGATTTTTCAGATTATCTCAGATTATTTTAATTAAATTATAATTTATTATTGTTCAAGAACACTTATATTTGTTGATATTAGTTAGTAGTTGTTTTAATGCATCCAAAGAGTTTTTATTTCAATAAGAAATTAATAATACACTTCAAGATACTTATTATTGATAAACTCATTTGTTTGACGTGCAATTATAATTTATTGCACTTGACTTATCATAAAAAAATTTAACAATTTTATCATGAAAACCCGAGAAATGACCACTGCTTTCTTTTTCATGAATTAAAAAGAGAGCTTATCATATGATTTAGAGAATATAACATTCTTTGAGTCTGATTTCATACATTTTTATATGTATTAATAATGATAATAATATAATATACTTTATAAGAGAAAGATTTTTTTTTCATTAAAAGAAAAACCTTTTGCAATTTTTTTTTCGCTGTCTTCAGTTTCATAATTGAATTGGAGATATTTTAAATATTGGGAATGCGTTCTACCATTTCGCCACCTGGTGTCCAAAACTGGAACTAGAAAGAGTAGGTACAATTTTAAAGTTGTACATTAATTATTGCATAAAAGTGTTTTTACGATAGTTTTGTCTTCATAAAATATAAGTAGTTTTAGATATAATTTCCATATTATACAGTGGAAAACACGTTTTTGTCAAATAGGTTTAAAAAAAAAAATATTTCACTATTTCATGTAAGTTTCAATGAATTTAAATTTAAATAAACTTTATTTAATGTATGTAGCGACAAATTTTATCCAGTTTATGCGAAGAATACGAATAATAGACGATTTAGGGTGACCGTTTTAATCCAAGAAAAAAATTTCCTGTCATTTTCCGGTTCGCAAATATTTTTCACGGTCAATGAAATTTAAAAAAACGATCTCTAAAGCTAACAATTTTTCCATTTTAATTAATAAAAACTGAGCTGCAAATGAAAGAATTCAAAGTGGAACTCTTGAATTTTAAACTTTGAAAATAATTTATACATATAAAATGGAAGCTACTAACACTTTTAAACTGAACAATTTTTAATTAAATGCAGTTAAACTGAAAAATAAATTTTTTAACTTTTATAAATTGCAGAGTTCAAAGATTCAGATTTAGTTCTAAATATATAATTCCACGTTATCATTTTCCATGCTCTAAAGTCTAAATTGAAGAATCAATCAATGAATTGAAAATGTTTAAAAATGATATTTAAAGTAATTTTAAGCCAGAAACATTGAAATTGAACGATTACATTTTTTTATAAACTGAACACTTCTTAAATTAAAAGTTAAATTATTTATATTTTAAGTGATTAACAAATTCTTAAAATGCTTCCAAATTTTATTTGACAATCATGAAACATCTGCATATTGTTTACATTTTTTTTCTCAACTTTTTATTTATTTTTGAAATTATTTCAGAACTTCTAAACATCCTTTAAAATGAATCCAATTTTTTCTAATTTTTTTTTTAAATTCTGCCAAATTAAACAAAATTCCTTAAAAAAAAATTGAAAAAAATTTGAATTTGAATTTTTTCAAAACTTATAAATATTTCTTCAACTTCCTTGATTTTTTAAAGAATAATATGTTATTTTTATTTATGCATCGAAGTTCAAAAATTTGAGTTACAAATTAAATTTTTTTAATAGAACAATTAAAATGTAACGTTTAAAATTTAGTTTCTAATATTTAACTACAATTACTGATTTTAAATAAACAGTCAGATATTTCTAAATATTTAGTCATTCTTATTTTTCTTAATTTAAAAAGTTCAAATTGAATGGTTTCAAAATGGAATATTTTAGACTGTAATAATATTTGAAATTTAATAAAAGTCGTTGTTTATGAATATATCATTTTGAAGTTATTTTAAAGCTGAAAATAGTTTATAAAGTTTCAATGGGGATTGCGACCTGATTTCGAGTCGTCTTGTAAAATTAATTATTATTAACTTTTTAAATATTAAAGAAGAGTTTAATTTTAAAAATCAACTTTAAAATCGTACCTATTCTTTCTAGTTCGGAATTTTGTCACCAGATGGCATATCGCAATATAACCATTCCCAATACAGAAACAACAATCATTTTCTCAATTTTTTCAAAAAATAGATTTATCACGTTTTATTCGCTTACTCCTTTTGGAACAGGGAATTTTAAAAAACAGTTATCATTCTAATTTAGGACAGGAAATTTCGGCAAAGAAATACAATTTCACTTGGAAAAGGGAATTTTTGACACGGAACGGAAATTTTTTAAAAGAATTATAATTCGGATTTATAAGAAAGGCATTTTAAAAAATCCCTCTTCCAAGTCAGAATTCGTCACAATTTGATATTTTCCTATTCTAAATTTTAGATAGAGAAAGTACTTCAAGTATTTTTTTAAAGTAGAAGTAGTATTTTAAAGAAGAAATATTTCTGAATTATAATCGAAAATTTTGTTGCATTGTTCGTTGCGAATTCATTTTTTTTTTTAGTTAAACATTCAACTACTTCGTTGAAAGTTAAACTCTTGTCAAAAATTCATTTTTTGGTCAAATACTCATAATTTTAACTGAAAATTCATGTTTCTTTGAAAATGTAACTATTTTGTTGCAAATCAATTTTTTTAAACTAATTATTAAACTATTCCAGTAAAAAATTTAACTATTTTGCTGAAAATCCGTTTTTTGTTTGTTTCTTAAGAATTATATTTTTAACATAAAAATGTAAATATTCTATTTTCGGTTGAAATTTTATATTTTTTGGATGAAAATTCAACTATTTGTTCAAAAATGTATATACTTTGTGCAAAATTCATCTTTTTTTTAGAGAAAAATAATCTTTATGGTTGAAAATTCATATTTTTTGTTTAAAATTAAGCTATTTCCGGTGAAGATTCATCATTTAAGTTGAAAATTCATCAGTTTCATTAATTTAAAAAAAATTTTAATTCAACTATTTCATTGAAAATTCATGTATTTTATTAAAAAATCGTATTTTTTAAATAAAAAATTCATATTTTTTCGTTGCTATTCATCATTTTGTCTTAATAAAAATTTAACTATTCCAGTAGAAAATTGAACTTTTTTGCTAAAATCCGTTTTTTTGTTTGTTAAGAATTATATTTAACTAGAAAAATATAATGATTTTATTATTTGTTAAAAATTGATCTTTTTTTTTGATAAAAAATCGACTATTTGTTAGAAAATGTGTGTACTTCATGGAAAATTTGTCTTTGTTTGTAGGAAATTAATCTATATGGTTGAAAATTCATCTTTTTGAAATAAATTTCAACATTAAAATTAAAAAATTAAAATTCATTATTTTAGTTGAAAATTCATCAGTTTGGTTGAAAATTAAATTCTTCAACTGAAAATATATCTGTTCTATTTTTGATTGAAAATTGATCTTTCCTTGTTAAAAATTCAACAATTTGGATGAAAATTTGTCTTTTTTAATTGAAAATTCAATATTCTGTCGAAAATTTTGAGTGCTTTGTTTAAAAATGGATTCTTTTTTTTAGAAAATTATCTTTTTTTTTAAGTCAATCTTCTTGTCTAAAAATTCTTCTTTTAGATTACAATTTCAAGTATTTCAATTAAATATTTATCATTTTATTTGCAAATTCATCTTTTAAGTTGTAAATAAATTTCTTTGGTTGAAATGTAAACTCTTTTGTTAAAAATTAATTTCTTTGGTTGAAGTGTGTGCTGTATGATAGAAAACTTGTTGTTTTTAATGTTTTTTAGTTGACAATTTTTTTATTGAAAATTTTACGCTTATTCCAGTTGAATATTCCATAATTTTAGTTACAAATTAATCTTTTTGGTCTGAAATTCAATTATTCTAGTTAAAGATTAATCATTTCAGTTAAAATTTATCTGTCCGGTTCAAAATAAAACTATTCCAGTTAAATTTATACAGTTTTATTTGAAAATTCATCACTTTGCTTGAAAATGTAACTACTTTTTTGAAAATTAAATTTTTTTGTTGAAAGTTAATTTTTTGTTGTTGAAAGTAATATTTTCAACTGAAAAATTAACTTATTCCAATTAAAAATGCCTTAGTTGTAGTTAAAAATTCATCTGTTTGGTTAAACATGGATTTTTTAAACTTAAAATTTCACTTTTTAAGTATTGATTGGCATTTGATTTTTTGTTAGTAAGAATGATATTTTTTTATTTGAAAATTCAATTATTTCAGTTGGAAAATTCATTTTTTTTTAGTTAAAAACTCTTGTTTTTGGTTTTAAATAATTTTTTAAACTTAAAATGTTACGATTTTATTTTCTGTTGAAAATTTGTCTTCTTTAATTAAAAGTTCAACTCTTTTCTTAAACATTTATGTATTTTGTTGAAAAATCGTATATTTTTTTTGGTAGAAAATTAATCCTTTTATTGGAAAAATAATCCTCTTGCTTAAAAATGCAACCCTTTTTGTTGAAAATTCAAGTGTTGCAGTTAAATATTCACAATTTTAGTTGCAAATTCATAATTTTATTTTAAAATTCATCGCTTTGCTTGAAAATGTAACTATTTTTTTTGAAAATGAGTTTTTTTTGTTTAATCTTAATTTTTTGTTGTTGAAAGTACTATTTTCAACTGAAAAATTAACTTATTCCAATTAAAAAATCCCTTCGTTGTAGTTAAAAATTAATCTGTTTGGTTAAACATGAATTTTTCAACTTAAAATTTAATTTTTTAGGTATTGATTGACATTTGATTTTTTTTATAGTAAAAATGATGTTTTTTTGCTTGAAAATTCAACTATTTCAGTTGAAAAATTCATTTTTTTTAGTTAAAAACTCTTGTATTTGGTTTTAAATAATTTTTCAAACCTAAAATGTTACTATTTTATTTTCTGTTGGAAATTCGTCTTCTTTAAATAACAGTTCAACTGTTTCCTTAAAAATTTATGTATTTTGTCGAAAAATTGTATTTTTGGTAGAAAATTAATCCTTTTATTGGAAAACTAATATTATTCTTTAAAAATTCATCCTTTTAGTTGCAAATTCTTAATTTTATTTTAAAACTCATTTTTCTATTTTAGAAAATTAAAAGTTGTTAACTAAAAGTGTATCTATTCCATTTTTATTTAAAAAATTGATATTTTTAGTGAAAAATTCACGTTTTTTTTTTTCAAAATAAATTTAAAAAAATGTTACTTTTAGTTGGCAGAGAAAATTGAAAAACTTGACCTAAAAAAAAAACGGGAAAAGACCAGGAATTTGAAGTCGCCGCCCTGACTAACTTTCTCCTCCATTATTTCCCTAACAGAATATTTGCCATTTTTTTTACAGTATCTACTCAAACGAAAGCGGTGTTCCGCAAAATCTCGAAAAAATGCGGTTCTCTGATGCCAGCAATTTTGCCAAAAAATCACCCAATCAGCGAGAAAGTTGGTCCCTCAACGACAGTTTACACAATTTAAGTACACTCTCATTAAGTGAAGCTCATCCAGATAAATTGAGGAAAACCAAGGTCTTTCAAACCCAAGTCTACAACACATCAACTTCGGCATTATTCAGTAGGTGCAATAAAAACAGTAAAAAATCGATCCTAGCGCCGCCAAAATTACGATCCGTGACTCAATCATGGGTGGCGGGCGGATACTGGCAGGCCGGAATGGACCCACCAACTTTGTCGCGCTCGTCGAGTCAAAGTTCCGGTTTTGGATCTGCTGGCTCGAATTTGGCACCCTCGAGAGAGCCCTCGGTTTACAATGATTTCGATCAAAGTTCCGTGGTTTCCGATGCAATCCAATGCTGCTGTTTGCTCTCTAGAAACAGGCAGATCTCTTTCAATCCCGACTGTCGATTTAATTATTTATTGGTACGACCCGCCAATTCAACCTGCAGTCATTTATCAAATTTCGCGCACAGTCCAGCTTCCTTTAATAGTACTCTGCCTTTGGTAAATTTACAAAAGAATTATCCAATTCAGGACCAGTATTCGACAAATTCAGGTAATCCGGTTAATCATTTGCAACAAGTGCCAGTTTATAGGGGACATACAACTGTGATAACGAGTCCAGTCTGGCTGCCAGCATTGCTCTGTGGTTCTCTGATTTTCAATATGATTGTTCTCTGCACCATTTTGTTGCGCTAACATTTTTTCTTATTTTTTTAAAAATCTTTCTTTGAAACGTGAGGTATTTTTAAACCTTATAAAGGTTCCAGATTTCAGCGAGAAATGAGAAAACTTTCGGTTCTTATTGCTGGGAGTTTCTGGTTGGAATTTGCGCCGCGTGGCGGCGCTTCTTGCAGTAGTAGTTGTAGCGGGATCGATCGTTCTGGGAATGATCGTGGCCGTAGGAAAAATATATTGAAAAGTTAAAATTTAAACATTTAGGAAATCTAGAGGCGTGTTACTTTTTTTAAATAATTCTTTTTTTTTTTTTTTTAGTATAAACTATTTGTGGAGTGTTATTTATATTTGTAAAATAGTGGGAGTGGAATTAATGAGGAAATTTAAGATTCTTAATTCAGGCAATTTTCAGAAATTAATTTAGTTTTTTGAATTTTAAAGGTTTTAATTGAAAAAAAAGTATTGAATAATAATAATGAAATAATAATAATAATAATGAAATTGGGGATGTAAATGGAAAGTTTGTCATAATCTTATTTATTTTTTATTTCGTAACAAAATATTTCTGAACTATTGAATATTATAAACCGGTTTTATGGTATATATTAGCTCAAAAATGTTAGTTTTTAATCAAATATAAAATAATAAGATAGCACTTTCTTTTTACGGAAATTCACCGATTTTTTAGTTTTTTCAAAATTATAAAATTCAATTTTTTTTCCATTACTAAAAATAATTCTTGTCGTTGAAGTAATATTTCCTGAAAGTATCATAATTTAAACAACCTAAATTTTTTAATTTTAACTTTTTAAGGTGGATATTTTGTTCCGAATTTTCGTGCACCCCCTGAAATTTGTTCGAATCCACACAAAAAATAAATGCCTTAAAAAAATTAATATTCAGAAGTCCCGCAAGCTACGTGAAGATTAACACGTATTTCCCATAAAAATGAGTTTTTCTTTTTATTCAGAATCGTCAATAATAGCTAAATCACATTGAAACACAACTTTTATTTTCACAATTAGCCATAGAACAGGAATTAAACATTATTTTTTGAATATCACCCCCCATAAGGGCGAAAAATTTTTAAGGTATTTAATTAATATTATTTATATTAATTTTGTTAATTTTAATCAATATCTTTAATATTAATCATTTTCGAAGGAAATATTTTATAAGGTCCAAAAAAACCAGTCCCACTTGCACGAATTGTTTCTAATACATAAAATATTACTTTCTACTGTTAATGAAATATTTTAATTTTTTGTAACAATTTATTATTGTTTATAACAAATTTTCGCTTAGAATATAGTTATGAAGTCGTGTTTTTTTTTCTGAATTTTTCACCATTTTTCTATTATAAAGAGGTAATATTTAAATCAAATTAACAAACATAATTGTTTAAAAACTTTTTTATTATTTTTCATAATTATTTTTGAATAATGCTAGAAAGTTGCTCAACTTTTTCACTTAGAGCGATGTAATAATTAATGCAATTTAAAAAACAATTCTTTTAACGAATTATTATTGATTGTAACTATTTTTAACTTTTAGTTCTTTGTTTTTGTGCATTTTTTACTTAGTGAGGTAATAATTAATACAAGCTAACAAAGAAGATAATAAAGAAAAATCATTTTTTAAATGATATCTTTTTTCGGAAAGAAGATTTGTACTCTGGTTCATTTTTTCAAAATATTAATTTAAATAAAAAGGCTGAAAATTTTGAAAAAATATTTTAAATATCTTGTTCTATTTCAGAAAAATATATCTAAAAAAGATATATATGATTTAGAAAAAGATTCTCTTTCATGTTTATTTATTGTTTGTTGATAACTAAAATTGAAACCATTTTTTTAGCTTTAATTGATTATTGCTTATTTATAACTGAAAAACTGAAAGGAAGTTGAAAATTTCAGAAAAAAACCGCAACTTTCTAACTGTTCTAAAATAAAATAGCTATAAACAATAATAATTTTTTAAAATAATTTATTTAAACATCTATTTATTAGTAGAGACTAGTATTTTATGTATTATAAACAATTTATATTAAAAACATCGCAAAAAAAGTATAATTATCACCAAAAACTTAATTTTTCACTTATGTTTTTTTTGGGAGGCTATAAAACAGATTTATAGGCGTGAAATTCAAAACATTATTTTTTATTTATTTTCTACGCTTATTCTGAAAAGATTTGTTGAGGATCGACTCAATATACCTAATATTGACGATTCTGAATAAAATGTACGAAAACGTCTTTTTTTCTTATGGAAAATACGTATTGAACTTAGTAGGGCTTAAAAAAACGCCTTTATTTATTTGTCAACAAAAAAATAACCATTTTTTTACCAAAAGCATTGATTTTTTTGTAGATTTGAACCAATTTGAGGAGGATATCTTGATATATCTTTCGATTTTTTTTTGCTCTGCATAATGTGTAGAATATTATTATAAGCGAAATCACAAAATTTATATATTTCTGCTAAACCAAATTTTTGTCATAGACAAATTTTCAGACCCATTACATTAATTATTTAAATATTTCGTTTGGCTTGTACATAATCACACTGTGTTGTTTCTTTTGTTCAGTTCTCAAGCAAATTGACATCATTTCGTAAAAAGCGTAAGAAATGAGAATCCGTAAATTTTGTGATAAGTGAAAATAACTGTGTGTGTTCATTAGCAGGGCGTCTACCGGATCGAGGAAAGCGGTAAATTTTCCTAAATAATTTTAATTTTGACTTAAAGCATTGAATTTTCTAAAAAAAAATTAAATTTTTCACTTGGGACGGGGAATTTTCGAAAAAAATTGTTATTCATATCTGGAACAAGGAATTTTCTAAAAAAGAATACAATTTTGACTTGAAAAAAAGTGATATATGATTCTGATTTGGAATAATGATTTTTTGGAAAAAATATATAATTCAGATTTGAAAATTTTCGGGAAGAATTATTATTTACAATCAATTTTGGAAAAGTGAATTTTTTAAAAGACTTGCAATTGCGACTTGAAAATAAAATGGAAAAAATGAGATATGATTGTAATTTGAAAAGGGGGAATTTTCGAGAAAAAATCTGGTCTGGAACAAAAAAATTCAAACTAATTATAATTCTGACTTGGAAGAGGAAATTTTGGAAAAAAATTACAATTAAAAAAAAAAAATTATATTTCTGACTCGGAACATTGAATTTTTCAAAATAATTCTGTATGATTCTGATTTTTAATATGCAATTATTGAAAAAATTTATTATCTGAATCTGGATCAAGGATTTTTTCAAAAGAATTATAATTCTTATTTGGAAAAGGAAATTTTGGAAAAGAAATTATGATCTGACTTGCGACAATGCATTTTTTAAAGGACTTAACATTTTTACTAGGGGCGCGGAATTTTCTAAAATAATTAGGTAGGATCAATTAATAATTTTTGAAAAAAAAAACATTATTCTGATTTGAAGCAGTAAATACAGCAGAATTCGGTGTAATTCTGCTTTTTAACAGGAAATTTTTGAAAAAATTATTATTTGGATCTGGGTCAAGGACTTTTTTCAAGGAAAGGGTTAATAATTAATTAATTAATTCTGATTTTGGAACAGGGAATTGAAAAAGTATTTCATTTATATCCGCAAAAAAAGAAGTTTTCCAAAAGAATTATAATTCTGACTTGGAAGAGGAAATTTTCTAAAAGAATTGCAATTTTTAATTAGGACGCAGAAT
>NC_046662.1:8223446-8258899 GCF_010883055.1 Belonocnema kinseyi | reverse complement strand
AAAATAATTACAGTTTTGACTAGAAAAGGGTTAATAATTATTTAATTAATTCTGATTTTGGAACAGCGAATTGAAAAAGTATTTAATTTACATCCGCAACAAAGAAGTTTTCCAAAAGAATTATAATTCTGACTTGGAAGAGGAAATTTTCTAAAATAGTTACAATTTTGATTTGGAAAGGTTCAAGAGTTAATTAATTCTGATTTTGGAATAGGGAATTAAAAAAGAATATAATTTACACCCGCAAGAAAGAAATTTTCCAACAGAATTATAATTTTGACTTGGAAGAAGGAATTTTCCAAAATAATTTCAATTTTGACTTGGAAATGAAATTATTGAAAAGAATTATGGTTCTGATTAAGAACAGGGATTTTTCCAAAGAATTAAAATTGTGACTTGTTAGAAAATAAAAAAATAATTCGTTATGATTATGATTTGAAACAGGAAATTTTCGAGAGAAAAAAATTCTGATTTAGAACGAAAAAATGATCAATTCATAACTCTGACTTGGAACGAGAAATTTTTGAAACGAATTCAGTATCATTCTGATTTGTAACAGCAATTTTTTGGGGAAAAATTATAAATCAGATCTGGAATAAGGAATTTTCCCAAAGAATTATAATTTTTGGAAAAAAAAGTGAAAAGAATTAGGTATGATTCTGATTTGGGACAGAAAATTTTTCAGAAGAATTCTGTATGATTCTGATTTTTAATAGGCAGTTTTTGAAAAAAATTATTATTTGGAACTGAATCAAAGGATTTTTCAAAGGAATTATAATTCTGACTTGGAAAAGAAAATTTTGGGAAAAATTATAATTCTGGCGTGAAACAATCAATTTTCTAAAAGAATAAAAAAATTTACTTGGGATGCGGAGTTTTCTAAAAAATTTAGGTATGAATGATCAATAATTTTTGAAAAAAATTCTAATTCTAATCTGGAACACTGAATTTTCCAAAAGAATTACAATTTGAATTTTGAAAAAAATGGAAAAGAATGAGGTAGGATTCCGATTTGTTACAGAAAATTGTCGGAAAAAATATAATTCCGTTCTAGAACAAGGCATTCTTTAAACAAATTATTATTCTGACTTGGAACATTGAATTTTCCAGAAGAATTCGCAATGATTCTGATTTAATTGATTAATTAATTCTGATTTTTGAACAGGTAATTAAAAAAGTATATAATTCAGATCTGCACCCAGAAATTTTTCAGACAATAAATTTTCTAAAAGAATTACAATTTTCACTTAGGACGCGGAATTTTCCAAAAAATATTTATGTATGATTAATTAATTTTTTTGTTCAAAAAAATTATCATACAGATCATACAGATTACAATTTTGACTTGGAAAAGGGAATTTTCGAAAAGAATTATGATTCTGATTTAAAAAGGGAAATTTCTCAAAAGAATTAAAATTCTGATTTAGGACACGAAAGTTTGAAAAAGAAGTACTATTTCTAGACCATGAAAGTGAAAAATTTTCCGGGGAATTTAAAATCATCCGTCTGGTAGACACTCTTATTAGTTAGGAATGTAAATATGTAATTTAATTAAGACAGCTTTAGAAGCGTTTTGTTGAAAGTTTAGTTTGTTATTAATGAAAGGTTGTTTCTTCAGTCTAATTTCCAATTTCTTTCCTCGGAATATTCTGATAATTCTTTTTATTTTAGTTTCTAGCCCAGAAACTAATCTTCCTCAAAGGGTAGACTTTTTCTTGTAATCTCTTCTGTAAACTTGACTGTAATTTCTGTAATCTCTATTGTTATCTTTTAATTGTAAATTAAATTTAGTATTAAAATGTTCGCTGTCACTTTGATAAAAATATAAAATATTATAACTATTAAATAAAGTGTAAATAGTATTTCTAATATTGCACTAGGAAGTCGCTAGGATTTTATATACTGCTTCTATGCAGGACACACGTTTATGAATAATTTAATAATGTTCTTAGTTACGATACGTTTGTTAATTTATTTTTGTAAATAGTATTAGAATTGGTTACAATATTAGCAGGATGTTTACACTTTACCTATCAGAGGAGGAAAACTTGATTATTTTCTAACGAATTGAAACATTTAATTTCATTTTAGATGCAATTGAAATTTATTTATTGTTCATATTTAGCACCATGCATTTAATACAAAATTAAATTGTATCGGCATGAAAAAGAGACTTCGTGATAATAAATGTAATAGCATACCTACATTTATATGTTTTCTGTTTACCCAACTCTTCAATTGCACTCTGTTTTTTTAAAGGTAATTTTGCAGCGGTTGTTTAAATCAATTCCTAAGTGGTCTAAATTTACTTTGTTAAAATCGGATTGTGGTTTCACGTATCTAAAAAATAAAGTTACATGTTATCCTAGATCCATTTACCGGAAATACCGTGACTTTTCAAGAAAATAGGGTAATACATTTTTTTGAATAAAATTAATGTATATTTATTGATTTATATTCAATTATCCGTACTGAACGCCATATTTTGCAATTTCAGAAAAAAAATTAATTGTCTAAAAAACAGCGATTTTCACGTTGAAAATACGATTTTTTTCATAAGACAACTAAATTTTCAATCCGGAAGGTCGAATTTTTTATCCAAAAATACAGAAAAACAATTCTATTTTTGACTCAAAATTTATAATGAAAATAATAATACATTTAATAAAAAATTTTAATTTAATGTACATTTTGATAAAATTTTTTAACAAAGTAGTTGAATTTTTAACCGAATTGTTGAATTTCCAACAAAAAGATTAACTTTCCTCTAAAATGGATGAATTTTCTATCGAAAAGGGAGAATTTTGAACAAAATAGTTGGATTTCTTCTAAAAAAATATGACTTTTCAACAAAATAGTTGAATTTATAACCAAGCACATTTATATCAAAAAAGGATGAATTTTTTAACCAAAACAACAAATTGTAAAGATTACAATTGAATATCTGACCAAAAATATGACTTTTTGACATAATACTTTAACTTTAACCAAATAGTTAATAAAAAAGTAGTTAAATTTTCAAAAAAATAGTTCAATTTTTAACCAAGTAGTTGAACTTTCAAGAGAAAGGGACGAACTTTAAATACATTAGTTTAATTTTCACCAAATTGTAGAATTTTCATTTATAAAAATAAACTTTCAACGAATTATTAACAAAACCAATGAATTATTTACCCAAAAGATTACTTTTGAACAAAATAGTTAAAATTTCAAGAAAATAATTTAATTTTTAATAAAATAGTTTAGTTTTTAAGCAAAAAGTTGAACTTTTAAGAAAAAGGGACGATGTTTTAACAAGGTTGAATGTTAAACCAAATTGTAGAATTTTTGTCTATAAGGATAAACTTTGATTGAATTTTCAACAAAAAAAAAATATATATATATATATTATTAAAAAGATCACTTTTTATATAAATAGTTAAATTTTCAGTTAAAAAAAAAATGAACTCACAACAAAATAGTTGAATTTTTAACTAAATAGTTGAATTTTCAACAAACTAATTTAATTTTTAATAAAATAGTGGTTTTTAGCCAAATAGTTGAACTTTCAGGAAAAAATGACGAACTTTCAACACAATAGTGGCATTTTGAACCAAATTGTAGAACTTCATCTATAAAGATAAACTTTCAATGAATTAAAAAAAAATTACCAAAAAGATGACTTTTTATATAAATAATTGTATTTTCAGTTCAAAAAAATGAACTTACAACAAAATAGTTGAATTTTGAACACAATAATTTAATTTTTAATAAAATAGTTGTTTTTAACCAAACAGTTGAACTTTCAAGAAAAAGGAACGAACTTTCAATGAAAAGGTTGTATTTTTAACCAACATGAAGAATTTTAATCTATGAAGATAAACTTACAATGCATTTTCAACAACAAAAAATTAATTTTTTTACCAAAAAGATGACGCTATAAAAAAATAGTTAAATTTTTAGTTTAAAAATTAACTTTCCATTAAGTAGTAGAATTTTTAACCAAATAGTTTAATTTTCAACAAATAATTTAATTTTAAACCAAATAGGTGAACTATCAAGAAAAAATGACGAACTTTAACACAATAGTTGCATTTTAAACCAAATTGTAGAATTTTTATTTATAAATATAAACTTTTAACGAATTAGACAAAAATTTACCAAAAGATGACTTTTTATATAAATTGTTAAATTTTCAGCTCAAAAAAATTAACTTGCAACAAAATAGTTGAATTTTTAACCACATAGTTGAAGCTTCAATAATTCAATTTAATTTTTAATAAAATAGTTGTTTTTAACAAAATTGTCGAACTTTCAAGAAAAAAGACGTACTTTTAATGAAAAAGTTGCATTTTTAACCAACATGAAGAATTTTAATCTATGGAGGTAAATTTTCAATCCATTTTCAACAACAAAAAAAGGAATTTTTTACCCAAAAGATGACTTTTTGAACTAGTTTAATTTTCATCCAAGAACTTTCCTACAACAATAGATTAATTTTTAATCAAATGGTTAAACTCTCAATCAAAAAGGTTTAATTTTCAAAAAATAGTTGTTTCAACAAAATAGTTTAACTATAAAAAAATTATAATCAACCAAAAATAGAATAGAGAAATATTTAATTAAATTTTTTTTCAACCTCAACAAAAAAGTTAAATTTTCAACCAAAGAGAGGAATACTCAACTAAAATGATGGATCTTTAACAAAAAAAAAAATACTTTTTTACAAATTAGTTCAACTTTGAACTAAATAGTTTAATTTTAGTTTTAAAAAGTTGAATTCTCAACGAAAAATGTGATAGTTGATAATTGAAGCAAAAAATATTTGTATTCTAAATCAAAAAAGTTACATTTATAAATCAAAAAGACGAATTTTCTACAAAAATAGTAGTTGAATTTTCATCCAAATCGTTCATAATTTCAATCAATTAGTTGTATTTTCAACCAAAAAAGATGAATTTTGAACGATAATTTTTCAGCCAAAAATGGAATAGTTGAATTTTTAGATCAGAAAAATAATTTTGAAAAAAAGAGTTTCAACAAGTTAATTAAAATAATTAACCAAAAAAGATGGATTCTCAACCATAAATGTAATATTTGACTTTTCACGTTAAAAAAGTAATTTAAAAACAATTTTAAACAAAATCGTTAAAATCTTCAAACAATAAGATGAATTTTTAACAAATTAGTTTAACTTTGAGCCCAAAAAAATTAATTTTTAACTATAAATGTGATATTTGAATTTTTAATAAAATAAACGATAAATTTTCAGACATGAATGAAAAAATAAATTCTTAGATCAGAAAAGTAATTTTGAACAAACAATCAAATTAATTTTCAACAAAATAGTTAATATTTTTTACCAAACAAAATTCATTTCTCAAAGATAATGTAATACATAGTTGAATTTTCATCTAAAAATGTAATCGTTAAATTTTCCGGTAAGGAAAGTAATTTTTAACAACTTAATTTTTGAAAAAATAGTTAAATTCTTCAAACTATAAAATGAATTTTAAAGAAAAGTAGTTTAACTTTCAACAATAACAAAGTTATTTCTCAACGATAAATGTAATAGTTGAATTTTTAATCAAATAAAAGTTTAAATAAAATTATCATTATAAAATCAATAATAATAATAATAATAATAATAATATGAAAATACCTTTTTTCTAACAAGTTAGCAAAACCTTGTGGTTTTTTATAGGAGCAGTTATATACTGTGTCCCAAGGGCGAAATTGATTTTCAAACTCCATCATTTTATATTCTTTTTTTTTAACTAAGCCATACTCAGTGGCATTGCCAAAGCATTGCAACAGGTCTTGCTGCGGAAGCCACTCATTCCTTCTGCGTATAGTTTTAAGAAAAAGTTTTTATTTATTTATGGTTTTATTATGTATAAAGTTTTTAAAAAATAAATTTTAATTTTGGTAATAATTTTAAAACAAATACTTGACTTTAAAGGTTCTTGAACAAGGAACCTTTTGTGGAATAATTCTGTGGAATATATCGCTAGAAGTGGTCATATTTTTTAAATACTGGTCGTGATGTCCTATTATAAACCTATAACCTAAGCCCTGAAATAATTTTAAATCAAGTCTAAGAAAAGGGTCAGTTTATTTCATTTTATTATTTTTTTATTATTTATTTATTATTATTTTTTATTTATTGTGTTGGAAAAACTCATTTGAAGTATACCTTATAGGGAGATCCCAAAAAGGCTTTATTTTATTTTATTTCAAATGGCACCCCTAAAAGTTTTTCTTTTAGGTAAAAATGAACCCCGATTTTTGGCAAAATTAAAGAAAAATATTTAGTGGCTGCTAATGGATTATTTACTTCTAGATTAATACTTTTTTCTCTTTTTCCTGCATTGCTCAGGTTTTTTTGCAGATTTTTCAATCAAAATTATAATTCTATTATCAAAAACCGGCGAATTAAAAATACACAAACAAATATTAAAAAAATTTATTTTCAAAAATCGACTTGGAGGACTCTTAAATATTTTTCTTAAATTTTAGGTCATAGGGATAGGAAAACTAATCCACACGAATTTTCAGCCAAAAATACAATTTTAACGAAATTGGTTGAATTCCCAAATAAAAAAAATTTTAATAGCTGAAAAATTAATTTAACTAGTTGACAAATTAATTTTATACTTAAAAACATCGATTTTTTCAACAAAAAAGTTAAGTTTTTGACCGACGGGATGAGTTTTCAACTAAAATGAAAAATTTTCAGCAATAAAAATGACTTTTAAACAAATTGTTGAATTTTCTACATAGTAGATTAATTTTCAACCAAAAGCTTCAGTTTTTTATTAAAGAATAATAATTGTCAAAAAAATCAAATAGTTGGATTTTCAAAGAAAAAATTACTTCTAGAAAATTGTTGAATTTTCTAAGAAGTCGAATCATTTTTAATCAAATAATTGAATTTTCAACTGGAGAAGATGTTTATTTTCTACTGAAACACATAACTTTTCAACAGAATACATTAATTGTCATCCAAATAGTTGAATATTCAACTAAAAAAGATAAAGTTATAACAAAAAATGGAATAGATACAGTTTCAGTTAAAGAATATAATTTTCAACAACAAAAAGAAAACGAATTGTCTACAAAAAAATTTAATTTGTTAACAAAATATTTTAATTTTCAAACAAAAAGATTAATTTTCTACCAAAAAGGACGTGTTTTTATTAATTAGAAAAAATACACGAATTTCCAACCATATAGTTTAATTTTCAACTAAAATGAAGAATTTTCAACAATAAAAATGACTCTTTAACCAAACTTATGAATTTTCTACAATGTAGATAAATATTCAACCAATAGCATTGGTTTTTTTTTAGTCAAAACAATCATTGTTAAACAAAAAAGATTTTTTTTAACCCAATAGTTGGATTTTCAAAGAAAAAATTACTTCCACAAAATTGTTGAATTTTTTACGAAGTAGAATAATTTTTAATTAAATAATTGAATTTTCAATCAAAAATATGAATTTTCAACTGGAGATGTTTATTTTCTACTAAAACACATAACTTTTCAACAGAATACATGAATTGTCATCCAAATAGTTGAATTTTCAACAAAAATAGATAAAGTTACAATAAAAAATACAATAGTTAAAGTTTCAGTTAAAGAAAATAATTTTCGACAAGAAAAAAATGAATTCTCTACAAAAAAAGTTTAATTTATCACCAAAATATTTCAACTTTCAACCATAAAGATGAATTTTTAAAAAAGATTAATTTTCTACCAAAATGACGTGTTTTTATTAATTTAACAAAACTCTTCCCCTTTAATTTCCTTTTTGAACCGTTCAATTTGATTAATTCGCCTCGTGAGTTATGAATTTTTGAAAAACCCTATTTTTTCTATGAGTTAATTTGATTTATTGTTAAATATATCATCAATAATTTTTATAAAACACATAGCGAAATTGTAACGTCAAGTAGAAGGTTCAAAGAAGAACTATGCATTTTTTCAGATTTTTAAGAACACGTTTTCGATTTTTTTAAAGATGAATAGATGAATTTTCAAACAAAAAATTGCTTCCAGTAAATTGTTGAACTTTCTAAGAAATAGAATTATTAATCAAATAATTGAACTTTCATTCAAAAATATGAATTTTAAACCGTTAAGATTATTAATTTGCTGTTGAAAAGGATTAATTTTAAAAAAAAACATAATTTTCTAACTAAATGCTATTTGAATTTTCAAATAAAAAAGATAAAAATACAAGAAAAAATTAAATAGCTAAATTTTCAGTTAACGAAATTGATTTCCTGTCGAAAAAATGAATTTTCTAAAAAACAGTTCAATCTTTTACTATAACAAGTATGTAAATTTTCAACCAAGAACTTGAAATTTCAAGAAAGAATTTTAATTTTTAAACAAAAAATCGAGTATGCAGAAGAATGCATTTTTTAAAGTAATTCAACATTCAACAAAGTATTTTAATTTTCAACTGAAAGTGGAAAAGTTCAATTTTCAGTTGAAAAAGTGAATTTTCAACAATATAATTATATTCTTATAAGAAGAATTTTCTACCAAAACAGTTGAATTTTTAACAAACAAAAAGTTTTTAAGAAAATTGTTGAATTTTCTACCAAGTTGATTAATTTTTCAAGAAATATTTAAATTTTCAACGCACATCTTGAATTTGTAAACAAAATTAGATTCGTTTTTAACAAAAAACATAAGTTTTTATCAAAGAAAAATAATTTTCTACCGAAATAAACGAATTTTCAACTAAGAAAGAAAAATTTTCACAACAAATTACATAGTAGTTAAATTTTGAGTTAAAAAAAAACATTAAAAAAAAAAATTTACTTTAATTTTCAACCAAACCATTTGGAATTAAAATCAAGAATCTTGTACTAAAAGAATGAATTTTTAACGAAGTAGATGCACTTTCAAGCAAAAAAATTAATTTTGAAAAAAAAGATTTTTTAAAAAAATTGTTGAATTTCCTACAAATTAGATTAATTTTAAACCAAATACATGAATTTTCAACTAAAAAGACAAATTTTAACAAAAATGAAATAGTTAAATTTTGAGTTCAAAAAATTAATTTTCGACAAAAAAAACGAATTTTCAAGAATGCAGTTTATTTTCCAACTAAAGAAAAGAATTTTCTACCAAAAAGACAAAAAAGTTGAATTTCCAAAAAAAAAAGATTTTTTAACAAAATTGTTGAATTTCCTACAAAGTGGATAACTCGATATTACAACTGGAATACTTTGAATTAAAAGTAGATTACTCCCGCTTAGAAGTGCATTAACAGAACATTTTATCAGAAATCAGGGATAATTTCGAAATCAAAATGATTAACACTGTAGGGTTACCATTTTCGAAAAAAGCAAATCTTTTTTTTGGATCACATTAATACCTCATCCTCAATTTTTCGGTCCCACAGAGCAGTTCTGTCATTATTAAGGAACTTGGGATCGTAGGATTGATAAAGAGATTTATACGTGGTCTGCCATTCGTTGAAAGAAGGTGTGTATTCTGCTCTTCTATCAAACCAATTGCCCACCAAAACACCTGCTCCGTATTTCTGTTTTTGTTCAGATTCAAACCTTTCTGTTTGTGAATCCTTTACAGACTTTTTGAAGGTAAGTAATGGGATCTCATCAGAATTTCCAAAAGCAAAGTTCATACAAGTCATTTCTTTATTTTGAATTTATTTTGAATCAGAAAATTTATAATTAGCACTCCAATTTCTGACAGCTACGAAATTACTGATGAAATGTGAAAACTATCACTTGTTTCGCACCTAAGAATCTGAGATACACGTATTTATAAAAAATTAAAATAATTATTATAAAAATGTAATAAATTTTAATTCATTAATTAATTTGGGTCTAATTAGACAATCTAGACGATAGGCTCGGTAGCAAGATTGTACAGCCAGATTTATCTAAATTTGGATGTATTTTACCCTTTGAAGTGCATTGTGGGTATGAGACACCCCAAGCAATTTTCAAACTCTTATAAACCATATTTAATTCGAAAAATTGAGTGTCGCCATCTAGCTTTAGTTGGATACACTAACTGTAAGTCTACTAGCAGCAGTTGCTAAAAGTGGAGGTGAAAAATGGTGGGGTATGTAACACCCAGTGTGCACTTAGTGAATAAAAAAAGTCATTTTAGAGCAAATTTTTGTTGTTGAAATTTTATTGATTTTTGTTTACTTTCGAACGTAAGTATATCATATAAAGTAAAATTTTTTTTCCATTATTTCATTGTAGATGGCTTATAACTTACGACAGCCCGTCATGCGAGAGCAGACTGTGGATGTGTTGCATAAAATATAATAGTTAAAATACAGTTATATATCTCTTTTAAATTTCTTGTATTTTTATATATTTTATATATTTTTTCACATTTCAAAGTTTTTCAATTTTTATAATAATAAATCGATTTAAAAGGAAAAAATCTGATTCATCATTTCTTCATAAAATTGACTTTTCAACTATGCAAGTAAATATCTTTTTTGAAAGTACCCATGTCGATATATTTTTTTATGAAAGTACAATATTTCAAAAGTATAGTCATAAATTTGCTGGTTAAAATAATTAAAATTGCGTGAGTTATGAATTTTTAAGTAAAAACCCCCATTTTTGCACCTTTTTTCAATAATTGATTTAACCAACTTAAAATAAATAAATAGCTATAAAATCAACTCTACCTTATAAAAGATACCTTAAACTATATCGGATAATTTTATTGTGACAAAATATTCTATAGGGGTTAAACAATACATGAATAAATACACTGGGGTATTGAACACCCACGGTGCACTTTACCGTGATTTTTACCATGTATGCGCATTGAGGGTGAAAAACATAAAATTTGCTAGTCTTCCGACATTCGAAAATTTTGTTTTTAATTTTTTTCGACTAATTTTGGTAATAAATTTCGATGGCCCAATACCAGAAACGGGATTCAATTTGGGTTATATTGGACAATAAACTCCATAAATAAGAATGATTTATTCAAGTATTTAAATAACGCTCATTTTATTATAAACTAGTGATTTCAGAAGTAAACAACGGAAATCACAAGTCACAATTTTTAAATTTAAATATCCAATATCTACAATACTTTAATGGATTTTTACAGTTTTCAAAGATTTGAAAAGATGCCAAGAGATTTGTAAGAATTTCTAGAAAATGTCAAAAGATTTTAAAGTTTTCAAGTTATTGTAAGGGATTTCAAACAATTTCTTCACAATTTTCAATGGACACCAACGCATTTTGGAGTATTTTGAAAAGTTTTAAATAATTTCACAAGATTTAGGGAATTATATAGGAAAATTTAACTACTATTTCAAACATTGATAAGATTTTAAGGGATTTTTACCGATTTTGACCAATTTAAAAGATTTTAATCGATTTAAAAATATTTCCAAAAGTATCTAGGATCTTCGAAAGATTCCAAAGGATTTTCATGCGTTTCATTGGAATTTAAAACGATTATTTCAAGGGAATTCACCGATTTTTTCTATGTAAAGTTTATTTGTGTAGAGTCGCTTTTTTATGCACTTGCATACGAGACTATGAGTCGTCTAAAATAAATTGTTCCACTGTAATTTTTCTGTACATTAATTCCTTGAATAAAATTAGACAGGGTGTCTACTCAAATCCCGGAAAAAATTATCTGGTATAATTTTTCATACTACGGAGCCATTCAAGTATTTCATTTTTTTTTTACACAATCTCCTCCAAATATGTATACTTTTTCACGAGTTTATTATAAATTACGTTTTTTTTTCAGTTTCTATAATCTTTAATTTAAAACGCTTTAAAAAATTATATTAAAATCCTCGATTAATTAAATAATACCAAAAAAATAGTTAATAATTTCTTAAATTGCTCTCTACAGTCCATGAATTTGAATAATAATTTCAAATTTTTATTTTATGATATACATAAAATTCAGTGCATGTTTAGATGAAATTAATGTGGGTAATATATTAAAATTAAATTTAAACCGCTTAAAATTTCAGACTTATCAAGTAAAAATATTGCATTTTCAACAAGATAAAGGAATTTTACACCGAAAAGTTGAATTTTCAAACAAAAAGTTAAATTTTTACCAAAATATATGATTTCTGAATAAAATGCGTGAATTCTCAACCAAACAATTACATTTTCCGCCAAAAGAGAATTATTTTCAACGAGATAGTTGAACTTTCAGCTTAAAAAAATTAACTTTCTATAATAAAAGAACAAATTTTCAACTAAAATGATCAATGTTTAACTGGAATTGATGAATTTTAAAACCAAAATATGAATTTGTAACAAAACGATTTAATTTTCAACCAAAAAGACGAATTTTCAACTAAGCTGATGAATATTTAACTGGAATACTCAAATTATTAACTAAAAAGATTAATTTTTAAGCAATAAGATTAATTTTGAAAGAAGACCAAATAAAGGAATGATTAAATTTTCAGCTAAAAAATTAGTTTTCTACGAAACTGGCGAATTTTCAACTAAACTGATGAATATTTAACTGGAAAACTTAAGTTATCAACTAAAAACATTAATATTAATTTTCATGTAAGAAGATTAATTTTGAAAGAAAAAATATTATTTTTCAACAAAGTACCTGAATGTTCATAGAAAATGTTGAATTTTCAACTAAAAAATACAAATATTTTTAAACAAATAGTTGCATTTTGAAACAAAAAGGTTCATTATAAACAACGAAGATCAATTCTGAAAAAAAGACAACTTTTCAACAAAATACACCAATTTTCAAACTAAAAAAATAAACAAATTGTAAGTCCAAAAAAGGGGAATGGATACATTTTTAGGTAAAAAAATAATTTTCTACTAAACTCACGAATTTCCAACATTTTTAACAACAAAAAATATAAATTTGTAACAAAGAAGTTTAGTTTCTTCAAAAAAAGAAGAAAATACATTAATTTTCAACTAAAATAAAAAAAATTAATTGTAAGCCCAAAAAAGGACCGATTAAATTTACAGTTAAAAGAATAGTTTTCAACTAAACATGAATAGTTGAATTTTAAACGAAAAAGATGAATCTTCAACTAAAATTATAAATTTTTAACTAGAAAAATTAAATTTTTAAACAAAAAGATAATTTTGTATAAAAAAGGAAGGTTTAATTTTCAGTTTAAAAAATATATAATTTTCAACTAAACTGATCAATATTTAACTGGAATGCTCAAATTATTAACTAAAAAGATTAATTTTAAAGCAATAAGATTAATTTTAAAAGAAGACCAAAAAAAGTAATCATTAAATTTTCAGTTAAAAAATTAGTTTTCTACTAAACAAGCGAATTTTCAACTAAAATAATGATTCTTCAACTGGAACAGATGAACATTAAACAAAAAGGATGAATCTTTAACAAAATAGTTTAAATATCAACCAACAAGTTTTCTTTTGAAGCAAAAAGATAAATTTTCAACTAAACTGATGAATATTTAACTGAAAAACTTAAATTATCAACTTAAAACATTAATTTTCATATAAAAAAATTAATTTTAAAAGAAAAAAGATTATTTTTCAACAACATACACAAATTTTTAAACTAAAAGAAAAACAATAAATTGTAAGTCCAAAAAAAAAGGAATTGTTAAATTTTTAGTTAAAAAATTAATTTTTAACTAAACTACCGAATTTTTAACTAAAAAGATTAATCTTGAATAAAATTCTGAATATGTAAATAAAAAAATTGAATTTTTAAAGAAAAAGATAATTTTGCACCAAAAAAGACAAAAAAATAATACAACAATTTTCAAATAAAACATAAATAAAGTATAAGCCAAAAAAAAAGGAATGGCTAAATTTTTAGGTGAATAAGTTAATTGACAAATAAAATGATGAATATTCAACTGGAATACTTAAATTATTAACTAAAAAGATTAATTTTGAAAGAAAAAAATACTATTTTTCAACAAAATACACGAATTTTCATCGAAATTGTGAAATTTTCAGCTAAAAAATATAAATATTCAACAACATAGTAGCATTTCTAACAAAAAATATGAATTTTCAACAAAGAAGATTAGTTTTTGCAACAAAAAAAAGAAAATACATGAATTTTCAACAAAAAATCAATAAATTGTAAACCCCAAAAAAGGAATTATTAAATTTACAGTTCGAAAATTAGTTTTTACTAAACTGGAATAGTTGAACTTTTAACGAAAATAATCAATCTTTAACTAGAACAATTGAATTTTCAAGAACAATGATAATTTTGTATAAAAGAGGAGGGTTTAATTTTTAGTTTAAAAAAATATAATTTTCAACTAAAAATGATAATTTTTTAACGAAAAATTGATTTAGTTAAAATTTAAAAAATTAATGTTCAACCACAGATGAATTTTCAACTAAAACGATGGAATATTCAATTAAAATAGGTATATCCAGTTAAAAAATGATCATTAAAAAAAAAAACGAATTAAAAAAAAATAGCTCATTTTTCAAACAAAAACATTAATTTTTAACAAAAGAGTTTTACTTTTAACCAAGTAATTAAATTTTCATGCTGAAAAATATGAATTCTGAACGAAAAATATAGTAGATGATATTTTCAACACGAGTTAAATTTTCAACCAAACAAAAATTTCAGTCAAGAGAAAGAGAAAATTACAAGCAAACTGCTGAATTTTTAAGAAAATATACGATTTTTTAAAACAAATAAATTCCAAGCAAAAAAAAACGAGATTTAAGCAAAATAGTTCAATACAGTAAAAAGCTACTTTTAAAAATAAAGAATCATTACTATTCGAATTTATATTTAAGTTTTTAAAAAAATGAAGCGCGCTCTTTAAAACAATTTCCCGAAATGTACAGGTATTTTCAAGTATATAAAAATTTCCTGACAATTCCAATGTTTCCAGGTAGGGTAGACACCCTGATTAAGTAACGTTCTCTGTTTAATTTAATTTCGACAAGAGTATTATAGGTATTTGAAATACTTGGTTACTGCATATAATCAAAAAATTAGATTTTCTTTAGTTTTTACTTAGTTTTTAATGTAAGTATATCATTTTTTCTAGATAATAATAATAATCATTATCATAATGGTTTAAATTAATCTTAAAATTTAATGGTAGTAATAAGTAATACAGTTCATACTTCATAGTATTCCATAGCTACAGCCTCTACACCCTGCATGTACAACCTAAGATCCACCATAGTAGAGTTGTTTAGCATTTTTTTATTTTTTTATTCTGCTGTGACATTTTTCTTAATCGTTTAAGATTGTTTAAGATGAGGTTGATCGGAGCTTCAATATAAATACTGAAATATAGTAACCGATAAAATTTCCATGTAAAAATATTCTAAATAATTTCCAAAACTATGTTTCGAAAATGTCTAACTCTAGATTCGTATAATATACAAACATTTCAAAGATCTGTACATTTTTTTTCTCTAATTTTTGGCTGAAAAATAATCATCAATTAATCCTAAATCGTGCAAAATTTTGAAGAAATAAAATAAAAAGTTAGAATTCAACAATCAACCTCCTCTTTAACAGCAGTTTTGAGTGTGCATAGATTGTATAATTTTTAGATAAATTTGCAGTAAATATTATGAAAATAATCGCAACTCTCTTTCACGGTTTCCACAATGGCTTGCAATTTCTGCTCGACTCGGCTTTCGACGAGCAGGGAATTCTTCGAAGAAAATATTTCGCAATATTGGGAATATTTTCATGCCCGTCCAAAGCGGAAAAAACAGTAACTACAAACGACAGAGAGAAACTCTATATGTATAACAAATTACATTGAAATAGACACCGAAAGAGACATTTATTTTATAGATTATAGTTTGCACCATGCTTATTTTTTTTTATATTATTATTTTTTTTTTTTCTCGAGAGGACACGTTTTGACGACCTTTCGCTGACAATGAGAGCACTTAAGATTATTAGCAAAACGTACCCTGAAGAATGTAATGCCTGAAAGCCTATAACTAGATCGATATAAAGCATTGTGAAATGATTGTGTGCATTTATGTCTTAGATAATAGTTTCAAAGAAATGCAAGATAGTCCTTAACTAATAAACGCATTTTTCATTATTTCATCAACATAATAATTAATCAATATTCTTCTGATTGAAATTTCAGTTCAACTTGTTTTAACCTTTAAGTATGTCCGTGCGGTCTATAAGACCGCACGACCACGGTATCGTTAAAATTTAAATTTCCTGCTTCAAGGTATTTAAAACGCAAGATGCCACACAAAAAAAAACTTTGAGCTTCAACTTAGTTTAATAATAAAAGTTGATAAAATGTATTAATTTCTTACATATTACAATTTCCCTTCATATACTTGTGTAAGTTAGATAATCAGGATGGCGATTCAGCGGACCATTTCAAATTGCCGCTCATTTCCGGGTCAAATTTTTTATTTTTCCCGGTCAACTAAGATTAACATATTTATATTTTCCGGAAAATTCAAATATTTACTTTAATCCTTGACGTTCATTCTAAAAATTCGTTGACACAAGAGAGCAAATAATTGCAAAATAAACTGATTTTTAAATACTTAAATTTTCCACTAAAAGATATCATTTTTTTTTACAAAAACATGGAATAGTTCATATTTCAGTTAAAAAAATTTAGTTTCCATCAAAAAACTGATTTTCCACGAAATATTTCAATTTTCAACCAAAGTGATGAATTTTCAAATACAATCATGAATCTTCAAATGGAATAGTTAAATTTTTAACAAAAAAGATGAATTATTAAACAAGAAGATTAATTTTTAAATAGAAATGTTCCCAAACTAATAGTTAAATTTTGAACTAAAAAAATAATCATTTTCAACCAAAGATGGAATAGTAACATTTTTAGTAAAAAAAAATAATTTTAAACTAAAAACAAGATTTTTCAACTAAAGAAATGAATGCTGAACTAAATTG
This sequence comes from Belonocnema kinseyi, assembly GCF_010883055.1. Taxonomy (NCBI): domain Eukaryota; kingdom Metazoa; phylum Arthropoda; class Insecta; order Hymenoptera; family Cynipidae; genus Belonocnema; species Belonocnema kinseyi. Next base: position 8,242,000 of record NC_046662.1, on the reverse strand, counting down.
TTGAGTTCTCACAAAAACAAAAATTAATTTTTACTAAAAAGTATAAATTTTGAATCAAAACTTTAAATAATTCAGTTTTTAGTTTAAAAAAATAATGTTCAACCAAACAGATGAATTATCAACTAAAACTATGGAATATTCAAATAGAATAAGTTAAATTTTTAGTTACAGAAACTACTTTCCACACAAAAAAATCTCTTTAAAAAAAAAATAGTTACATTTTTAAACAAAGTGCTGAATATTCCATATTTAGACAAAAAAAAAATTTTTGACCCAAGAAAATTAATTTATACCGAAAAAGACGAATTTTCAACTAAAAAAGATAATTTTTCAACCAAAAATTGAAAAATTACAAACAAATGGTTGAATTTTGAATTAGAAAAGATGAATTTTTAACATAAAAATTGAAAAGTAGTTAAATTTTCAGTTAAAGAAATTATTTTATTCCAAAAAGATCAATTTTAAACCATAAATAATAATCTTCTACAAAAAGGCGTATTTTCTGCAAATTGGTTCAATTTTCTACTGGAATTGTTAAATTATTATATAAAAGACTTGATTTTCAACAAATGAGTTGCATTTTCAAGCAAATATGCATTTTCAACTAAAACTATGAAATATTCAATTTGAATAAATTCAATTTTCAGTTACAAAAACTACTTTCCACAAAAAAATGACTTTAAAAAAAATAGTTACATTTTTAAACAAATTGATTAATTTTCCAAATAAAATTGTAAATATTTAACTGGAATATTGGAATTTTAAACCAAATTATATGAATTTTTAACTGGAATGATGAATATTTAACTAGAATAATTAAAGTTTAGACCAAAAAAAAATAATTTTCAACCAAGAGGATTAATTTATACCGAAAAAGACGAACTTTTAACTGAAAAAGATAATTTTTCAACCAAAAATTAAAAAATTAAATTTTTAGCCAAAAAAGAAAGGTGTAACCAAAGAAAGAACTGTTTTAATAAAATTGTGGAATATTCAACCAAAAAAAAAAAGAAGTATTCAATCAAACAGCTCATTTTTCAACCAAAAAAATGAATTTTTAATTCAAACGATGAACCATCAACCAAAAAAAAAACTCTTTGAAAAAAAATGAATTTAACTTTCACCCAAATAATTTTCTTTCCAATCTGAACCGAAAGGAAGAATTAAAAAAAAATTAACTTTCAAAGAAAATTTTCTACAAAAAATTGATTTTTTTAAACAAAATACGTGAATTTTCAACGAAAGAGTGGAGTTTTTAATTAAAAAAAAAAGACAAATTTTCCCTGGAACGGTTCAATTTTGAACTAACTATAAAAGATCAAGTTTCAAATTAATTTTTAAATTAATCAATTTTCAAGTTAAATTTTCAGTTAAAGAAATTATTTTTAACTAAAATCATGACTCTTTAACAGGAATAGTTGAATTTTATGACAAAAAGATTAATTTTCATCCATAAATATTAATCTTCTGCAAAAAAGGCGAATTTTGCATAAAGTAGAAAATTTTTCAAACTAGTTTAATTTCTAAATTTAAAAAAACGTAAATTTTCAACCAAATATTTGAATTTTCTATACGGAAAATGTCCTAAAATAAAAACGACCATCATTTTCTAAATTTTTTTCTTCAAGTCAGAATAAATGAGTAAGAAAATAAAACATGATAAATCCATTTTTTGAAAAAATTGTAAAAATGATTTTTTCTGAATCTTTGAAATATCATCAATTCGATTATCAAATTAAATTCAGCGAAAAAACTATCACAGAGAAAAAAATTGCAAAATTATTTTCTTATAACGAATAACAATAAACATTCAATAATAAATTATGATTTAATTCGAGTGAAGCGAGAAATTCTGAATAATCTGCGACTCTAGATAAAGTAGAAATCACTTTTCTAAATTGAAGAAAATTATTGAAATAATGAAAATTGGAATTTGCCTGAAATCAGAAGTAAATTCCCGATAATTTCCCGGTCAAGTCGCCACCCTGATAATAAAAACTTGTTTACTTATTGAATTAGATACAAAAAAGTTAGTGCAAAAATGAAATCACGTCCATACTTAAAGGTTAAAAAAATGTCCCAAAAAGCAATATAATGAAAGTGGAACTGAAAATACATAAAACGAAAGCAATGCCTCTCTGCTATACTTATTGCACTCCGAGAAGTTTAGGCTTTGAAACATTATCATTTAGTTTTCGTACAGCATTACATAATGGCAGAAGGTGTCATTTAAGGCGTTACGCTTAAATTTAAGCGTTTTTTATGCGCATATTCACAAATGCCAATAAAATACTTTGTCAATTGCACTCGTTATTATTTTCGCATTTTCTCGCTCTTGATATCACAAATTTTTAAGGAAATCAATTGGCCGACTTTGAAAAAAAAACTCAAAGGACATCGAATACTTTTGTCGACTTAAAAATATTAAGAAAGTTAGTGCATTATAAAGGAAAAAAAAAGAGTCTATGAATGAATTTCAATTGTCTTCTATGCTTCGATCGCAATTTCTTATAAATAATATATAATTAACTAATAATATATTTCGAGACTACAATAAATCTATTGTTGACGGTAGCGATCTCACATTTTTTTCCCTAAACGATTGTTTCAGGAACTTGATAAATTCTGGACTTTTTCAATTTAACTCTTTCGCCCAGAAATTTGATTTCCAACGAATAAATAAATAAAATTAGGCTGCGCCTGTTTGTAAATTAATTAAAAATAAATAATCTAATTGATGCGAGATTAGAATGTCTAGAATAGGAGGGTTTACGACTCACCAGAGAGTCGGATTTGTTCGGGTACGAGTTCTACGAAAATTTTAATTTAATAAATGAATACATAACTTTTTTTTACAAATTACTAATAAAAGTTTATAGTTCATTTGTAAAATAAAGTAACAGAGTAAGTAATTCAATCTGACGAGAAAAAAATTTAATATTTCAATTACTAGTTTGATAACATTCTTTATTTTTTACTAAATAATAGAATTTTCAAATTAATAAAGATGAATTATGAACCAAAAAAAGAAACAGTTTAATTTTCAAACAAAATGATTTTTTTTCAAAACATGAAGATTAAGTTTCTACTACAAAGACCAATTTTCAACAAAATACGTCAATTTCCGATTAAATATTTTAAGTTCTAATTAAAAAAGGTAAATTAAATTTATTATTTAATTAATTAAAATTAAAAAAAAAAGTTTAACCAAAAATGGAATAGTGTAGTTTTTTTAATAAGAAGTGAATTTTCAATCATAAAGTTTAATTTGAAACAAAAGTGAATTTTAAAAGAATAAATTTTCAACCAAAAATAGAAAAGTTAAATTTTCTGTTAAAAATATTAATTTTTTTTTTTACCAAAAAAGCGAATTTTTAAATAGAATAGTTGAATTTTTAGCCAAAGAGATGAATTTTTAACTAAAGTAATGAATCATCAATCAAAAAATTACTTTCCAACAGAATAATAACTTTGACTAAAAAAAGATGAATTTTCAAGGAAAAATAGAATAGTTAATTTTCCTTCGTAAAAAGTTTTCAGTATTAAATAAAATACAGTTAAATTTAAACAAAAGTGGCGAATTTTAAATAAAATACTTAATTTTTAAGTTGAAAAATTAATTATAAAAAAATACACCATATAAAAATTTGATCGAAAGAAATGAATTTGACAAATATAAATGCACAAGCTCAAGTATCAGTTAAAAAAATAATTTTGAAATAATTAAAGAAGGTTTGAACAAAATGCTTAACTTTTCAACCAAAATAGTTAAATTTTTAGCCATAGAGATGAATTTTGAAGTAAAGTAATGAATCTTCAAACAAAAAAATTACTTTCCAATGGAGCGGTATAACTTTGACTGAAAAAAATTTTTCAAAGCAAAATTGAATAGTTAATTTTCGCAGGTAACAAGTTTTTAATATTAAATAAAATACAGTTGAACTTATACAAAAATTTCAAATTTTATATAAAATACTCCAATCTTAAGTTAAAAAACAACAATGAATTTTCATACAAGAAAATTTATTTTTTATCAAAATGTCGAATTTTCAACTTAAAAATTAATTTTTAACAAAAAAAAAATATTTTTTTTTATTATTGCAGTTTTTAACGAAAGAAATTAATTTTTAACAAAAATAAATGATTTTACAAATGAGAATAATAATTTTCTAAACAAATATTAAATTTTCAAACACATAGATGAAATTTTTTCTGAAAAAAAAGCTCAATTTTCGAGAAACGAAAAACGATTTTTTTTTTTTAATTAATTAAATTTTCAACCAAAAACTTAAATGGTTGAGCATCAAGATTAAATTCCAGTCACAAGGGACGAATTTTCAAGAAAACACATTAATTTTCATGTAAATGGTTGATTTTCAAACTAAAAGAAGAAGCGAATTTTTAACAAAAAATGGACAAGTTAAATTTTCAGTTCATCAAATTTTAAAGAAAAAAAACTGATTTTCTGCAAGATAGTTTTAAATTAAAAAACGTTGAATTCTACCAAAAAGGATGATTTTTCAACAACAAAAAATCAGTTTAAAACAAAACAAAAATAAATGAAAAAATAAAACGAAGAAACTTTAACCGATAAATTTTAAATAAAAAACAGTTTGCTTTTTAATTTTAAAATACAGTTGTTTTAATAATAATAATTTGTAGAAAAAAAGCTATTTTCATATATTAAATTTTGAACTTGTACAGAACTCGAAACCCAAATAGATCGCGCTTTTTCTGGAGTGGAAAACTGCCCCATTGAACTTTGTCCTTACGTAAAATCATTCTAATATAAATCATTTCACAGTTAAAAAAAGAGAAAGATTGAGCGAAAGAGTTAATAATATATTACATACATTCTTATTTAAATATTAAGCAACATTAAAATAATGTCATTGATTGGCGTGAATAAAAAAAAAGAAAGATAAAAAGTTATTAATTGTCACAGGCTTTTTTTTTTTTAATTTCGCTCTGTGCACTTTTATTTATAGTTAAAGCCTCTGATGTGGATGTATGAAAGAATCTAATCAATAAATTAATAAAATACACTGAGAGATGGGGGAGAAAAGCGGGGATAAGGCAGTTTCTCTCTCATGGTAGGATAACTTCTCGAAACGGCGACAAAGATTTGAGTCTGACAAATCACAGAGGAAAGGCTACAAAACTTAATTTTCCATTAAGCGAGCCCTCCAACCAAACAAAAAATGAGATCAAATTCTGTAACTGTCTCGAGACGATAGCCGAGAACGATAGATAGCCATTGAATGATATTATCATACAATTACAAATACTCAAAAGCCACAATCATTCGTACAATTTTAGGTAAAACTGCATGTCGAATCGCATACCATATTTCAGGAAGTGTCTTTTCGTTTTTTTTCTGGTTATACTTTTCGCGAGTAAAGCTGTAATCAGAACTTGGATTGATTGATTGATTGATTGATGACAAGTGCAGTAATCAAACCAACAAAAATGCGAGTCACCTGTACAATAATACAAGTCACAAAATAGTCGTAGTTCACAATCACAAATTATCAGTGCCATCGCGTAAAAGTAGACTGTTCTGTTTTCTTTCTGTTTTTTTTTTTTTTATTTCTTTTTTTGTTGCTGCTGCTCTGCTACGAATGAATTTACGGCGGTAAATAATAATTTATAAAAACTCACTATTTACAATTCGACAAGACATGCAGTATTCTTATTATAATAACTTAATTTACCTATTCGCAATATACCTATATCATCACGTGCTTCTTTAATAAACAAAACCGACGCGGTGCTCGTTGTGAGTAAATGGTATGTACGTCTGCTGCAATCTTACTAAATATAGGGTTTGTTTTTTTATGTAGGTATTTATGCGTACGCGTTATAAATCAATTTGACGTCTGAATTTATATTATTTTCATCGGCAAAAGAATTCTTGCTCTTGTTTTCTGTAAAAGTGAAGAATTTCAGGTTATGTTCACGATCGTTGAGTGATGACCTCCGCCTCTACATGAGAGGAAACATGAAAAAGTAAATACCAAAATAATATTAATACAGGAAAGGAATCAAAACTACTTATTTCAAATGAAAAATTAAACACAGGCAAATCAAAATTATCAGAATAATGGGGTCTTGCACAACAGTATTGGTAATGGTTAAACTGCAATACGCCACCTGGTGACAAAAATCCGAACTAGAAAGAACAGGTACGATTTTAAAGATGCATTTTAATTCGTGGATAAAAGTGTTGTAACAATTTTTTTTGTGGGTTTTAAAGTAATTATTGGATAATAAAAATAATTATTTATCGGAAACAAAGAATTTTAGATAGGATTGACATATTATACAGTGAAAAAGCACATTTTTAGACAGAAATATTTTTCTAAAAGAAACAATTATGGGACCATTTATCGTGATTTTCAAAAGATTGTAAACTTAAATGGACTTATTTTGAAACAAAAATGAACCAGGGTGGCCGTTTTAATCGACGAAATAAATTGCCGGTCATTTCCCAGTTCGCAAACATTTTTCACGGTCAATGCAATTTCAAAAATGGAACCATAAAACTAAACAATTTTCCACTTGAGGTAATAAAAACTGAGCTGCAAATGAAAGCACTCAAAGTGGAACTGTTTAATTTTGAACTTTAAAAATTAAAATTTAAAAGTTTTTAGTTAAAAAACGTTGTATTCAAATGCTCAATAATTTACGCATACAAAATTAAGGGTACTAACATTTTTAAATATAAAAAATATAAATCCACGTTATCATTTTCAATGCTCTAAATTAAAAAATCAATCAATGAACTTTTAAGCTAGAAACATTAAATATTGAAAAATTGAATTTTTAAAAATTGAACAGTGCTTAAATTAGAAACTCAATTATTTTCTTTTTAAATAGTTTAAACATACTTGGAAAACGTCAAAATTATATTTAAAAATCTTGAGAAATCTATAAGTTGTTTTAAATTTGTTTTAAACTTAAAATTAATTTTGAAAATTTTTTTCAGTGCTTCTAAATATCTGTCAAAATTAATTGTTTTTTTTTACTATTTTCAGAAAATCCTGCAAATTTTAAAAAATTTCTTTACAATTTGGATGTACAAATAACAATTGAACATTTAATATTTTTATGCGAAATTTAAGTAATTTTAAGAAATATGTGGAAGTTTTGAAAAGATTCAAACTTAATGGAAAACTTGAAATCATAGCCTAATATAAAACAAGATGTAGATTTTCGCAGATTTTAAACCAAAAAATTAGATTCTTTTTTTGGAATTGTTAAAGGCTTCAAAAGAATAAAAACATTTTCTTAAGATTCCTAGGAAAATTAAAAATAACTTTCCATTTTGAAAAATGATTATAAGAGTATATTAAGAAAGTTTTTCAAAGATTTAAACAAAATTTTCAAAAAGATTCTAGAAGATTTTAAGAAAACTTTCTAAAATTTGCATGATAATTAAAATTTTTTTAAACTCCTAAATATCTCTTAAAATTACTCAAATTTTTTCTACAAAATGTACATTTGTAAATTATACATCAAAATTTTTAAATTTCACTTACAAATTAAGCATTTTTCAATTACAACAATTAAAATTGTAACGTTCAAAGTTTAAAGGCTCTTCGAAAATTTAAAGATTCCAGGTTTTCTATCTCAAACAATTCACTCAAAGATTCTTTACATTTAAATATTTGATTTCAATTTACTTGTCTTAAATGAAAATTCAAATATTGCTAAATATTCGATCATTCATTTTTTTTTAAATTAAAAGTTTCAAATTGAATGGGTTAAAAATTGAATATTTTAAATTGAAAGAATATTTTAAATAATAAAATCCATTAATTAAGAATATATTATTATGAAGTTATTTTTAAGTTGAAAATGGTTTATAAACTTTCAATCACACGTTCAGATTCGTTTAATGACAAAGATTTTCAAATTGAAACCGTTTAAGTTTTAACGTTAAAATCGCAAAATTCTTAAATTATGAACAGATTTAAATCGTTTTTGTTCACTTTTCATTACTTAAAGTACAGATAAATTTAAACAAATGTATTTATTTATTATATAAAAATGTTTTTATCCCAAATTTTCAACACCAAAAGCTTTTATTTTGTATTTGTTGAAGTCTTTAAGAAAGAATTAAAAAATTCTTTAAATCAAAAATGTAAGCTTAAAAATAAAAATTTTGGAATTACGCATTGTAAGCTAAACAATAACATAATTGAAAAACATAACAATTCAAATAATTATTTAAAAACTGTTGAAATTGAACGTGGACAGATTTTTCTTCTACAAAATTTGTAAAATTCACTGTCATTTCCCGGTTTTTTCCTGTTTCAAAAAATTCGTATGTAAATGCCAATCGGCTATTATTCGTATTCTTTGCATAATCTGAATGAAATTAGTTGTTGCGTACATTAATTAAAGTTTATTTAAGCTTACAATGCATTAAAACTTGCATGAAATAGTGAAATAATTGTTGTTTTTTTAAACCTATTTTACAAAAATGTGTTTTTTTGTTGTTGTATAAGATGGAAATTCTATCTAAACCTATTTATTTTTGATGAAGATTTTTTTTTAGTATTCAATTATTATTTTATACTTCACAAAACAATAGTAAAAACACTTGTATGCAAAAATGAAAATACATCTTTAAAATTGTACCTAGTATTTCTAGTTCCAGTTTTCGGCACCAGGTGGCGAATGGTAGACCAACATTCCCAATAGGGCGGCCCTTAAGGGCATGTGATACTTACAGTTTCCCCGGCTTTTTTTCCACAAAAATGAAAATCTTTAAAAACTGAATTCGGAGATGCTATAAAAAATCATAACGGACGTCCCCGGACACTTTTTTGAGGGATAATAACAAAAAAAAATTATTGTGCTAAATAAAAATTTTATGCTTATGTATTATTTTGAGGTTACGTCGTTTTTCATCTCTGCCTTTCCGATAATCTGGAAATTATTTATGAAATAAACTTTTTTGATTGCCTGCAAAAAGGGTTAGTTCCGGGAGATTAGTTACTATGTTTATTTGCAAGTCCAAAGTTTTCGGCCAAAAATATTGTGTAGTTTGGAAGTAACGTACAGGAGAATTGTAACATACATAACCTCCAAATGTACATACGTTGTTAGCAATATCAAAAAATTTTCTGAAAAAAAAACACAAATAAAGTGTGTGGGGACGTCCGTTAGCATGGTCGCTATCGTGTCCCAAATTTTTAAGACAAAATATTGATTATTAAAGAAAAAAAGCCGTCGGAACCTAAAACTGGTAAAATCGACAATTTTCTAAGTATCACATGCCCTTAAATACACCAGGAGGTCTACTCAAATCCTGGAAAAATATTCCCTGTCAATTCCAGGTCTTTTCTAGGTATCTAAAGATTTTTTTCAACCAATTGAATCGAGATATGTATACAATTTCGCGAGTTTATCGCAAATAATATTTTTTTCAGTCCTTGTAAATATCTAAAAACATCATTATTTTTTTAATTCTTTCCAAAATCCATTAATTGAAATAATAAATAAAAAAATATATTATTTTATCTTTGTAAACATAAATGAATGAACATGAAATGAATTTTCAATTAAAATTATGCATCTTCAAAAAAAAATAAAAAATTTAACAAAAGAGTTGAACTTTCAAACAATCAGTTAAATTTCAAAAAAAAAAAAAAAAAATGAATTCTCAACGAAAAATTGAATACTTGATATCTCATCCGAAAAGATTTTTCAGTTAAAAGAGAAAAAAAATCAACTAAACTGCTGGATTTAAAGCAAAATTATTATTTTCGGCCAAAAAAATTAATTTTCAACCAAAAGTTCAAATTTTCTAAAAAAAATGCAATCAAAAATAGTTTAGTTTCAAAACAAAAAGATAAATTTTGTACTAAAATAATAAATCCTTAAATTGAATAATTGAATTCTCAACCAAGAAGATTAATTTTTTACCGCAAAAGCCAAATTTCCAACAAAATACATACATTTTCTACTAAAAAAAAATAAATTTGTATTGAAAAATTAAATAGTTAGATTTTCAGTTAATAAAAAGTTGAAAATATAAATTTTTAACTAAAATCTTAGAATATTCAAACGGACTAATACAATTTTCAGTTAAATTAATTAATTTTCAGCTAGAAAAAGTTAAAAAAAAGAGTTAAATTTTCAACCTAAAGATGAATTTTCAACGAAAAATGTAATCGTGGATATATAAACCAAAAAAGACGAATTACAAAAAACATAGTTTAATCTTCAAACAAAACAGATTAATTTTCTACATTAAAAAAAGACGAATTTTCAACAAAATACATTAAATTTAAATTAAAAAAGAAAAATGTTCCACATAAAATTGAATAGTGAAATTTTTAGTTAAAAATTTGAATTTTTAAATAAAAGAAAAAGAGAAATTAATTCCCAACGAAAATTTTAATTGTTGACATATCAAACAAAAAGATTTTAATAGAAATCAAAAGCCGTTAAACTCAATACAAAAAATACGAATTTTCAATAAAATAGATTAATTTTCTATCATAAAAAATAAATAATAAGCCAAAAAGGTGAATTTTTATCCATGAAGAGTAATATTCTACGAAAGAGATGAATTTTTGACAAAATAGTAAAATTTGTAACCAAATAGATGAATTTTTAATTATAGCTGATATTTAAAAAAAATATATTTTTATTTCAAATAAAAAACGAGTGAATTAAAGAAGATTAATTTTCTAGCAAAAGAATAAATTTTCGAGAAATAAATGAATCTTCAACGAAATAGTTAAAGTTTAAAATAAACTTTAATTTAATTTTACGATTTAAACCAAATTTGAAGCACGCTCTCGAAAAAAATCCCTGAATTCAAATAAATATCCTTGTAATTTCGAGGTTTTCCAGGAGAGTGAACACCCTATAAGTCTTAAATTTTTATTTTCAAATTCTTTTGCTCCCACCCCTAGATTTAGTTCCAATGGCTAAAAAAAAAATAATCGTTCCAAATTTCTGGACCAAAATTTCCAAATTTCTTGATGAACGAAAATATTATTTTCTATAGTTATCAACAATAGATGCCTAAAATTAAAAAAAACTTGATAATTACTATAAAGCAAGTGCTGATATGAATTTTTTATTTTTCAATTGAAATTGGAAAAATTCAATTCACCAATTTTGATAAAATTAGAAACGCAAGATTTTTTTTTTTTGGCTTTCGGAACGAAATCTGTAGATTGCAGTAAAGAATTTTTCCTTTGAAAAATAAGGGACACCCTACTTCTTTACAAAATATGATTATTATGATTATTATTATTATTATTTATACTGTTACTGAAAATGTTCGTACCTCGATTGCCAGGTTTAATTGCGTTAACCCCAGTGACGTGGTGTTGGCCCGCTCGAATCGGCTTTGCAATAAGTGCACTAGGTCCACGGCGAGCCAAATTTTTCTGTCGCACTGCCTCTTTAATTCTATCGACCTCATACTGGTAACGTTTACGGTCACGCATTGCACCTTCTTTGGCATCTCGCAGAGCAGTTTCCAGAGCCTTAACTCTCTCCATTGTTGCTCTTAATCTTTTCTCAAGTTTCGGAAGTTCACAACGCAGATCCGCATTGTCCCTCACCAACTGTTTGTGCACCTATTAACGATTCAAATAAAACAAAATATAAATAAACATTCTACCAATTGTCATAAATAATTTATAATTTTATTATATTCTTCCGTAAAGACCGCTGCTGGCACACGAGTCGCTGATAAATATCTCTAGCAATCGCCCCAGATTGAGAGCTTTAAAAGGTCATCGTACATCACTCACGACTCAAAACCTACACCTGCATACTTCCACCAAACAAATCTCGCCACGAGGGCCACATTATAATTAACAATTTCCCTCCGCATGACTCTGTCCTGGCATACAATGTTTACTTATTTTACGCAGTATTTCCGGTCAAGTTTTTTCAATTACTTCAGGTCAACTAAAAGTAACATATTCATATTTGCCGCAAGCCGGAAACATTGATTTTAATTTATGAAGCTCATTCTAAACATCATTTAGCACAACAGAGCAAAACAAATTAATTGTGATAAAAGTACTTAAATTGTCTGCTAAAAAATCTATTTTTCTACAAAAAAAGAAGGAATAGTTATGTTTTCAGAAGAAAAAAATAAATTTAAACAACGAAAAAACGGATTTTCAACAAAAAAGTTCAATTTTTAATAAAATAGTTGAATTTTCAAGCAAAGTGATGCATTTAAGAAATAAAATTATGAATCTTCAACTGGAATAGTTAAATTTTAAACCAAAAAAATAAATTTTCAATCAAGAAGATTACTTTTCAAATAAAAAGATTAACTTTCTACCAACGATACAATTTTTTAAATAAAATACATGAATTTTAAAAGAAATAGATCAATTTGGTACTAAAAAATAATAATTTTCAAAAAGAAAATGGAATAGTAACATTTTTAGTTAACAACTAAAACAATAAATCGTTAACTGAAATAGTTAAGCTTTAAAAAAAAAAAAGATTTTTACTAAAAAAGATCAATTGTGAACCAAAACGTAAATAATTAAATTTCAAATAAAATAGTTACATTTACAAACAAAGTGATGTATTTTCAAATAAAATTGTAAATATTTAACTGAAATGACGAATCATTAACTAAAATAATTGAATTTTTGACAAAGAAGATTAAAAAAAGACAAAGCTTCAAACAAAAAAAAGATAATTTTTCAAGCAAAAATTGAATAATTACATTTTTAATCAAAAAATGAATGATCCGACAAAGAAATGAATTTTTAATTAAAACGATGAATTTCCAACAAACAATTTAATTTTTAACAGAAGAGTTAAAGTTTCAACCAAGCTTTTTTTAATTCCAACCTAAAAGATGAATTTTCAACTAAAATTATAAATATTTAACTGGCATACTTGCATTTTTAACCGAAAAGAAAAGTTTTTAAGCAAGAAGATTAACTTAAAAAAAAATCTACAAAAAATCGATTTTTTAACAAAATACGTGAATTTTCAACAAAATAGTTGAACTTCAGACTAAAAAAGGTGAATTTTCAACCCAATGTTTGAGTTTTTAATTTACATAAACTAACTAACAAAAAATGTAATGGTTAAATTTCAAGTAAAAAAATATTTATTTGAAATATGTGAATTTTAATCTCAAAAAGACTAAATATTTGAATTTTTGAGCTAAAAAATGTGGATTTTCATCCGAGTTGAATTTTTAACTAAAAAAATAATCAACCAAAAAGATAAATTTTCAAACAAGAAAATCAATTTTTACCAAAAATAATGCATTTTTTAACTAAAATGATAAATCTTTAACTGAAATAGATGAATTTTAAACAAAAAGATAAATTTTTAACAAAGGAGTTTAATTTTCAACCAAGTAGTTTTATTCTGAACCAAATACATAAATTTTCAACTAAAGTAATGACTTTTCAAAGAAGATGATTAATTTTTATCCAAAAAATAAGATCTTTTAACAAAATAAATGAATTTTCAATTAAAAAATATATATATAAATTGTCAACCAAAACTTGAAGTTAAATTTTCAGTTGAATTTTCAAAGTGGAAAGAAGAATAATTATAAAAAAAGAAGATCAATTTTCTACCCAAAAATATGATTTTCAACAAACAAAAAAAAAACATTTTTCAAAAAAATACATAAATTTTCAAGGAAATAGTTAAATTTTCAACTAAAGAAGAAAAATTGTCAATCAAATAGTTGAATTTTGAAGTAAAAAATATCAATTTTCAACCAAACTGATGAATATTTCATTGAATGACTTGAATTTTAAGTTAAAAAATATAATTTGTCAACCAGAAATTGAAGTTAAATTTTCAGTTGAATTTCCAAAGAGGAAAGAAGATTAATTACAGAAAAAGAAGATCAATTTTCTACCCAAAAATATGATTTTCAACAACAACAAAAAACATTTTTAACAACATACATGAATTTTCAACGAAATAGTTAAATTTTCAACTAGAGAAGACAACTTTTTCAAACTAATAGTGGAATTTTGAACTAAAAAAAGATCAATTTTCAAGCAAATAGATGCATTTTCAACTAAACAGATGAATATTTAACTGAATGACTTGAATTTTCAAACAAAAACATATATTTTTAAATAAGAAGATTAATTTTGACCAAAATATTGCATTTTTAAACTAAAATGACGAATCTTCACTTGAAATTTGATGAACTTTAAACCAAAAAGATGCATTTTCAACTAAAAAATATATATATATATAAATTTTCAACCAAAAATTGATGTTAAATTTTCAGTTGAATTTCCACAGAAGAAGATTAATTGTAAAAAAAGATCAATTTTCTACCCAAAAATATAATTTTCAACCAAAAAAGAACTGATGAATTTTCAATTAAGCAGTTTCAAATAGGGAGATTAATTTTCTTCCAAAAGTTGAATTTTCAAAAAAGATTAATTATCAAACAAGGTTAAATTTCTACCAAAAAATCATGTTTTCTACCAAAAATATGATTACATTTTCAACAAGAGAAAAATTTGTAAACAACAAGATTAACTTGCAAAGAAAAATATAATTTTCTACAACAAAAAAATCTATTTTTAACAAAATAGGTCGATTTTCAACTAAATAGTTGAATTTTAAATGAAAAAAGACCAATTTTCATTCAAACTGTTGAATTTTGAAGAAAAAAAAGATCATTTTTCCACGAAACTGATGAATTTCCAATTAAAATTATCAATCTTCAACTCCAATAGCTACTTTTACAAATGAAAAATCACTGTTATTCAATTCTATATTGCAATTTAAAACAAAATAAAGAACGCTTTTGATCAAATTCCCTACTTTAAACAAAATTCCGTAATATTTAGAGTTCTGACCCACAACAATCTGAAAGATACACGTTCATACTCTTCTGACCTACTATTTTGCTCTCTCATTCACAATCAAAGAGACTCCTTGGCTACCATGTGACATTTTTTTCTTACCTTTGTGAGTTGGTCCAGATTGTTTTCCAAAAAGGAAATCTTCTGCTTCTGAGCCAATGAACCGCCATCATCTTCATTGTCTTCTGCGTTCATCGATTTCTTGATTCGACACTGAAGATCCTGGACGAACAGTTTCCTAAGATTGTGCAGAGTTTGGAGCTCCTTGGCAACAGTTTCCTCCAATCCTTTCAAGTCTTTTCTTGCCTAAAATATCAAGATTTACATTTTAAAAAAATATGTATCTTCACGATTAACTAAAACAAAACAAAAAAAACATCTCCAGGCCTCACAAGTCCCTATGAGATAAAATATAGGGACGAAAGGGTACTTTTTTCGCGCTTAAAGCGTAACAAATTCAAGAACAATTAATAAGACTTCAAAATAAAAAAAAAACTCAAAATAATTCAAATGTATTGCAATAAAATTTTTAATAACAAAAAATTTCAGTAATTTCCGCAAAATTAGAATGAATCTAGAGGAATGTAAGATAAACGAGAATTCGATGAAAATCATAAAAATTCAAGGTATTTAAAAAAAAATTGAAATACACCATATGCAAAAACTTCGTTTAATTTAGAAATTTTTTAATGGGTTAAGAAAAATTCAAGTCAATTCAAAAGAATTAAAAAAAAATGCCACAAGGAATTTAAAAAATGTATGATGAATTAATAAGCATTCAAGGTGAATTCCAAAAAATAGTTTAAAATCTCTTCAAATCATTGTAAATCTACTAATTTATAAACAAAAAAGAATTAAAATAAATTGAAAATAATTTTTAAAAATAAAATAAAAAATCCACTGATTTCAATAAAATTTGAGTGGATTTAGAGGATTTAAGGGAAATGAGAAGAATTCGATGAAATTGATAAAAAAATCAAACTAAATTTAAAAAGAAACCAAGTGAATTGAAAACAATTCAAAAAAAAGAAAAAAAAATAATTGAATTGAGTAAATTTGAAATCAGATTAGAAAAATTTAAGAGAATTCCAAAGAATTTGATGAAATTCCGCAGAATATTTTAAGATGACTTTTAAACACTTCAAGATGAATTAAACAAAAACTTGTTAAAAATCCATTAAATGGAATAGAATTGAGTGAATTTCAAAGAATTCAAAATAATTAAAAAGAATTTAAGATGAATTAATACAAATTCTGGGCAAATTTCAAATGATTGCAAAAAAATGTGAAATTAATTAAAAAATTTTAATTCCTTAATATTATTAAAACTCTTAGAAATTCTTCGAAATTGTTTTAGTATCTTTAAAATGCCTTGAAGTCTTTTAAAACATTTAAAAGAATTTCAAAGAATTTAAATGAATTCAGGATAAATTAGTAAGAATTCAGGGTCAATTCTAAAAACCAATTTCATAACTCTTCAAATCTTTAAAAACATACGAAATACCTCACTTTTCTCGAATATATTCCTTAAAATTTACTAAAATATTATTCAATCCAAAGAAATTCTATGAAAATCAACTAAAATGTTTATAAAGTCCCTTTAAATCATTGCAATTCTCGGAAATTTGATAAAATCCTGTGAAATCTTTAAAAACGCCATTTCAACAAAATACATGAATTTTCAACTAAAAAACTAATTTTAGACCAAAAAGATAAATTTGACCAAAATACAAGAATTTTCAATTAAAAAGACAAATTTTCATCCAAAATGTTAAATTTTCAAACAAGAAGATTAATTTCTACCAAAGTGATGACTTTTGAACTAAAATGATGAATATGTAACTGCAATAATTGAATCGTCAAAAGATGAATTTTTTAACAAGAAGAATAATTTTCTACCAAAAAAGAATACATTTTCAACAAAATACATCAATTTTCAATTAAAAAAGACAAATTTTCAACAAAATTCATGAATTTTCAACTAAAATGACCAATTTTCAAACAAAAAGATGAGTTTTTAACTAGAGTTTAACTTTTAACATAGTAGTTTTATTTTGAACCAAAAACATAAATTTTTAACTAAAATGATGACTATTTAAAAGAAATACTTGAATTTTCAAACAAGAATAATAATTTTTGTATCAAGAAAGATAATTTTTCAACAAAATTCATGAATTTTCACCGAAAAAGACAAATTTTTTAACAAAAAGACGAATTTTTAAACATGAAGATTAATTTTGACCAAAACGATGATTTTTTAACTAAAATTATGAATCCGTAACTGAAATAGACCAATTTTAAACCAAAAAGATTAATTTTCTACCAAAAAATAACATTTTTCAACAAAATACATGAATTTGGAAATAGTTAAATTTTCAACTATAAAGGTAACTTTTCAATCAAAAAGATGAATTTTTAAACAAGAAGATTCATTTCTACCAAATTATGAAATTTCAAATAAAATTATGAATTTTCAACTAAAAAGCAAAATTTTCAACCAAAAGGAGAAAATTTCAAACAAGAAGATTAATTTTAACCAAAAAGACCAATTTTCAACTAAAATGTGGAATTTTTCACTGAAATAGATGCATTTTAAACAAAAAAGATTAATTATCTACAAAAAAAAAGAAAACTTTTCAACAAAAATCATGAATTTTCATCTAAAAAAGAGAAAAGTTTTCTAACAAAAAGATGAATTTTTGAACAAGAAATTAATTTATACAAAAATGACGATTTTTCAAACAAACAGATAAATTTTTAACAAGAGAATCTAACTTTTCACAGAATAGTTTTATTTTGAACCAAAAACATAAATTTTCAACTAAAATGATGACTATTTAAAAGAAATACTTGAATTTTCAAACAAGAATAATAATTTTTGTATCAAGAAAGATAATTTTCCAACTAAATTCATGAATTTTCAACGAAATAGTTGAATTTTCAACTTAAAAATATAAATTTTCAACCAAAAACATGAATTTTTAATCAAGAAGATTAATTTTAACCAAAAAGACCAATTTTCAACTGAAATCCGGAGTTTTTAACTGAAATAGATGCATTTAACACAAAAAAGATTAATTTTCTACAAAAAAAAAATAAAACTTTTCAACAAAAATCATGAATTTGCATCTAAAAAAGAGAAAAATTTTCCTACAAAAAGATGAATTTTTGAACAAGAGATTAATTTCTACAAAAATGATGAATTTTCAACAAAACAGATAAATTTTTTAACAAGAAGAATAATTTTCTACCAAAAACGAATAAATTTTCAACAAAATACATCAATTTTCAATTAAAAAAGACAAATTTTCAACAAAATTCATGAATTTACAACTAAAATTATGAATCTTTAACTGAAGTAAATAAATAATTTAATTTTTAAACAAGAATGATAATTTTGTATCAAGAAAAAAAAAAATTCAAATAAATTCATGAATTTTTAACGATAAATATCTAGAAATATTTTGACATTCCCTAAAATAGTTAAAATCTTTTGAAATCCAATAAAATTTTTATAAAGTCCATTAAAATCATTGCGATACTCGGAAATTTGATAAAATCATGTGAAATCTTTAAAAATCCCATAAAAACTTAAGGTGGTTTTAGCGTGAAACGAAATCCATGCTAAAAAGCTGAAATTTGTATTATAACTTCTTTAACTATTTTTGAATACATCTGCGAAGTTTCAGATTG
>NC_046662.1:8221537-8223346 GCF_010883055.1 Belonocnema kinseyi | reverse complement strand
TCATTAATTTGGTGAAAATTAATCTTCTTGACTGAAAATGTATCTTTAGTTGAAAATTGTTCTTTTTTAGTTGAAAATTCATGAATTTTATTGAATTTTTTTGAAAATTCGTCTTTTAATTGAAAATTCATGAATTTTGTTTAAAAATTTTCTTATTTGATAGAAAATTAATTTTTCTGCTTAAAAATTCATCTTTTTGATTGAAAAGTTGCCGTTTTATTTGAAAATTCAACTATTTCCTTAAAAATTCGTGCATTTTGTTGAAAATTTTTCTTTTTGGGTATAAAATTAATCTTGTTGTTTGCAAATTCATCAGTTATGTTGAGAAATAAACTATTTTCATGAAAATTATTTTTTTCTTTTTGAGACTTAATTTTTTTTTTAATTAAAATTTTGGCCATTCAATTTTTGGTTAAAAACGAATATTTTTTAGTCGAAAATTAAAGTATTCGTTTCAAAATTCATTTATTTTGCAATTTTTTGTTCTGTTGTGTTAAAAAGAATGCTTTTGAATCTTAAGAAAATGTTTTTATTCTTTTGAAGCCTTTAACAATTCTTGAAAAGAATCTAATTTTTTGTTTAAAATCTGGGAAAATCTACATTTTGTTTTATATTAGGCTATTATTTCAAGTTTTACTCTTTACAAGTTTGAATCTTTTCAAAACTTCTACATATCTCTTAAAATCACTCGAATTTCGCTTACAAATAATAAATGTTCATTTGTTATTTATACATCCAAATTGTTATCTTTTTAATTTATAATTCAAGTATTACCGCTGTTGATTCATCACTTTAGTTGGAAATTCATCAGTTATGTTGAGAAATAAACTATTTTCATGAAAATTAGTTTTTTCTTTTTGAGACTTAATTTTTTTTTTTTAATTAAAATTTTGGCCATTCAATTTTTGGTTAAAAACGAATATTTTTTAGTCGAAAATTAAAGTATTCGTTTCAAAATTCATTTATTTTGCAATTTTTTGTTCTGTTGTGTTAAAAAGAATGCTTAGAATGGACCTCGTGAATTAAAATAAATGTTTTAAGGGCATGTGACACAGCTAAATACCTATATTACCGACCACAGTTTTTCAGTTCACTGAATGTTTTTTTGAACCTAAGAACTTTTTTTGTAAATAAAATATCGAGCTGAAACTTTGGGAAATGTATTAGAGTACAATAAAGTACGTTCAGGTACTGCATTTTGGTAGGAACTTCACTGAAAATTATTTCATCTTTTTTCTGAACCTCAACATTTTTTAAACGTTCGAACTTTTTTATACATAAAATATCGGTCTCAAACTTTGAGAAATGCAAGGGCCGAAAGAAAACTACGTTTAAGTACAAAGCTTAATAATAAAAGATGTACAAATATATATTTCAACAATCAATTCCAACGGCATCAGCCGGTAACGTTGTAGACGAAAATACGAAACCTGGCGGCCACTAGACGAGGCTCTAGAGGTTACGTATTTTCGTGTACAACGTTACCGGCTGATGCCGTTGGAATTGAGTGTTGAAATATTTTTTTTTCACATCTTTTATTATCAAGCATTGTACTTAAACGTAGTTTTCTTTCGGCTCTTGCATTTCCCAAAGTTTCAGTCCGATATTTTATTTACAAAAAAAGTTCTTAGGTTCAAAAAAACATTCAGTGAACTGAAAAACTGTGATCGGTAATATAGGTATTTAGCTGTGTCACATGCCCTTAAGTGCAAATACGAGGGTGGATTGATAAGTTTCCGGCCTGACCAAGAAAAACAACGTTTTTAAGAATTTTTTTTTTTTATTTCTCAACATAATCTCCTCCAAGGC
>NC_046662.1:8209350-8221437 GCF_010883055.1 Belonocnema kinseyi | reverse complement strand
AAGATTAATTTAAACCAAAAAGACAAATTTTCAACAAAATACACGCATTTTTAAAGAAATAGTTGAATTTTCAACTAAAACGGCAACTTTTCAATAAAAAAAATGAATTTTTAAACAAAAAAATTAATTTTCTACCAAAAAAAACATTTTAAAACAAAATTCATGAATTTTCAACTAAAAAAGAAAATTTTTCAACCAAACAGATACATTTTTAATCAATTTTTTAAAAAATAGTTGAATTTTTAATCAAAAGAAAAATTTTCAACAAAATTCGTGAATTTTCAACTAAAAAAGAAAAAACTTCAACTAAAAAGATAAATTTTCAACCATGAAGATTAATTTTGACCAAATTGATCAATTTTCAACTAAAATTATGATTCGTCAACTGAAATAGATGCATTTTAAACCAAGAAGATTAATTTTATACCAAAATAGAAAATTTTTCGACAAAATACATGATTTTTCAAGGAAATAGTTGAATTTTCAACTAAAAAGACAACTTTTCAATTAAAAATATGAATTTTCAAGCAAGAAGATTAATTTTCTACCAAAAAAGAACAATTTTCAATAAAATTCATGAATTTTTTGCTAAAAAAGACAAATTTTCAAGAAAAAAGAATTTTATTTTTAAAAGAATAATTTTATTCTGAAGCAAAAACATAAATTTTCAACTAAAATGATGACTATTTAAATGAAATACTTTAATTTTCAAACAAGAATGTTAATTTTTACCAAAAAAGACGAATTTACGAGTAAGAAACATCATCTTTCAACAAAAAATTGAATAATTCAATTTTTAATCAAAAAATGAATGTTTTGTATCAAGAAAGACAATTTTTCAACAAAATTCATGCATTTTTAACGAAATAGTTGAATTTTCAACTAAAAAGAAAATATTGCAACCTAAAAGAGAAATTTTCAAACAAGAAGATTAATTTTAACCAAAAAGACTAATTTTCAACTAAAATTATGAATTTTTAAATGAAATAGATGGATTTTCAACCAAACAGACGAATTTATAACAAAAGAGTTTAACTTTCAACATAGTAGTTTTATTTGGAATCAAAAACATAATTTTTAACCAAACAATTGAGTTTTCATCCAAAAAGGTACAATTTCAGCCAAAAATAGAATAGTTCAATTTTCTGTTAAAAATCTAATTTTTAACAATGAAAAATGGATCTTCAGAAAAATAGTTAAATTATTAGTTCAAAACATTAATTTTTAACAAAGTTTGAGTACATTTTTAGTAAATAAATTGTTATTAAATATTTTCCGGTCAAGTCGCCACCCTGAAAATTGTACTTCATTTGAAGGTAGCTGAGTATTTTTACCTTTTTGTTGCAATCCGTCTGATTAGATTCCAGTCCTTGACAACGCTGCACCAAGTTCTTAACTTCGGATTTCATTTTGCTTATGTACAGTCTGGCCACAGTAAATTCTTCCTCTAGTTTGCCATTACTGTCAGCTGAGATCTATTAATAAAAAATATTGTTACACAATTTGTTAATCAACATAACTTAAAATTATGCAAAAATAACAACTTGTGAAATAAACAAACAAATAAATAAATCAGGCTGACCGTTTTAATCGAAGACAAAAATTCCCGGTCATTTCCCGGTTCACAAACATTTTTCCCGATGAATAAAATTTTAAAAATCTAACTCTATTCTAAAAATGTTTCCATTTAAAGTAATAAAAAATAAACAACAAATTAAAGCATTAAAAGTGGAGCTTTTGAATGTTAAACTTTTAAAACTGAAGTTTAAAAATTTTTCAATTCAAAAATGTTGTATTGAAATTCTCAATAATTCACACGTATAAACTGGAAGGTGCTAACACTTTTCAATTGAACAATGCTAAAAGAAATGCAGATATACGACAAATTTCAGAATTTTGGACATTTATAAATTTTAGAGTTCAAATATTCAGATTAATTTCTAAAAATATAAATGAACGTTAATATTTTCAATACTCTAAATTAAAGAATCAGTCAATAAACTTCAAAAATTTACAAAATTATATTATTAAGTTAGTTTAGGCTAGAAGCATTAAAAATTTGAAAATTAAAATTGTTTATAACTTAAAAGTTCTTAAATTAGTAGTTAAATTATTTTCATTTTAAATAGTTTAAGTATCCTTGAAAAGCTTTACAATTTTATTTTAAAATTTTGAGAAATCTAGAAGTTGTTTAAAATGCTTTCAAATTTAAAATCATTTTTGAAATTTTTTTCAAAATTTCTACATAACATTTAAAATTAATTGAATTTGTCCTACAACATCTAGACAATCTTACGAATTAAACAAAAAAATTCCTTCAAATTTAGATTTATAAATAAAAATTGAATACTTATTATTTGTAGAAAAAATTAGAGTTTTAATCGACATTTTTCACGGTCAATGAAATTTAAAAAATCGAATACTAAAGCTAAAAAATTGTCCACTTGAGGTGATAAAAACTGGGCTGCAAATGAAAGCACTCAAAGTGGAACTGTTAAATTTTGAACTTTTAAAATTAAAATTTTAAAGTTTTTAATTACAAAATTTTGTCTTCAATATTGAAAAATTGAAAATTGTTTAACTGAACACTTCTTAAATTATAAATTCAATTATTTTCTTTTTAAATTGCTTAAACATCCTTGGAAAGCTTCATTTTACAATTTGGATGTATAAATAACAAATGGACATTAATTATTTGTAAGCGAAATTTTATTGATTTTAAGAGATATGTAGAAGCTTTATAAAGATTTAAACTTGAAATAATAGCCTAATATAAAACAAAATGTAGATTTTCGCAGATATTAAACAAAAAATTAGATTCTGTTCAAGAATTGTTAAAGGCTTTAAAAGAATAAAAACATTTTCTTAAGATTCAAAGGAAAATTAAAAATAATTTTTAATTTTGAAAAATTATTTTAAGAGAATATTTAATAAGTTTTTCAAGGATTTAACCAAAATGTTCAAAAAAGATTCTAGAAGATTTTAAGAAAACTTTCTAAAATTTGCATGATAATTTTAAATCTTTTTAAAACTTCTAAATATCTCGTAAAATTACTCAATTTTTTTCTACAAATGTTCATTTCTAAATTATATATCAAAATTTTTAATTTTAACTCACAAATTAAGCGTTTTGGAAATACAACAATTAAAATTGTAACGTTCAAAGTTCAAAGGCTCTTTGAAATTTTAAAGATTCCAGGCTTTATATGTCAAACAATTCAGTTAAAGATTATTTACTTTTAAATATTTAGTTTCAATTTACTTGTCTTAAATAAAAATTCAAATATTGCTGAATATTCAATAATTAATTTTTTTTGAATTAAAAATTTCAAATTGAATGGGTTAAAAATTGAATATTTTAGACTGAAACAATATTTTAAATTTAATAAAATGCTTTAATTAAGAATATATTATTATGAAGTTATTTTTAAGTTGAAATGATTTAAATTCGTTTTATCAAATCGTTTTTGTTCACTTTTTATTAGTTGAAGTGCAGATAAATTTAAAAAATTTATTTATTTATTAAATAAAAATGATTTCTATCCCAAATTGTCAACATTCAAAGGCTTTTATTTTTGATTTGTTCAAGTCTTTAAGGAAGCATTTAAAAATTCTTTAAATTAAAAATTGTAATGGAAAATTTGTAAATGAAAATTTTTTTGAATTACGCATTGTAAGCTAAATAATAGTATAATTGAAAAACATAACAATTCAACTAATTATTTAAAAACGGTTGAAATCGAACGTGGACAGATTATTCTTCTACAAATTTGTAAAATTCCCGGTCAAAAACAAAATTCACTGTCATTTAACGGGTTTTCCCGGTTTCAAAAAATGCCCGGTCATTTCCCGATTTCCCGTTCCAGCGGTAGATTTTTTTCAGATTTCAAACAAAAAATTTAGAAGCTTTTTAAGAATTGTGAAAGGCTCCAAAAGAATAAAAACATTTTCTTAATATTCCTAGGAAAATTGAAAATGGTTTTTCATCATGAAAAATTAATTTAGCCAAATATTTAAAAAGATTTCCAGAATTGTCAAAAAAGAAACTGGTAGATTTTAAAGATTTAAAAAAAAATTTCGGGATTTTCGAAGAATTGTAGGAAAGATTTTATTGATTTTAAAATATGTTTAGAAATTCTGAAAAAAATGTCCACACACTTCGTTTAAATTACTTGACATCATATTAAGTTTTATATTAATTTTGACTATTTTCAATTATAATTTCTGTATGAAAATTCAACAATTTCGCTTACAAATTGAACATTTTTTTAATAGAACAATACAATTTTTAAAGTTTAGAGTTTAAAAGCTTTTCGAAATGTTAACAACTCAAAGCTTTCTATATGAAACAATTAAGTTTCAAATTGTTTACTTTAAAATATTTGGCTTCAATTTACTCGTCTTAAATTAACAGTCAAATATTGATAAATATTAAAGAATTATTCTTTTTCTTAATTAAAAAATTTCAAATTAAGTGAGTTAAAAAGTGAATACTTTAGACTGAAACAATCTTTTTAATTGATATGAGTCATTAATTACAAATATATTAATAAGGTATTTTTAAGTTTATATTTAGTTTATATTTACAGTTGATCAAAGAATACAGTTTGTTATCCAAAATTTTCAACTTCAAACGCTTATAATTTTTAATTGTGTAAGTCTTCAAGACTGCACTTTAAAATTCTTTAAATTAAAGATATACGCTTAAAAATAAAAATCGAAAATGAACAATTTTTCAAGTAAAAGATTTTTGAATAACTAGGGTGGCCGTTTTTGTCAAAAAAGTTAAGAAAAACTCAGAATTGGTTAAAAATGGAAAATTCCCTATTTAAATGCAGAATTTTCAATTTTTTCCAAAAATTTTCTGTTGAAATCCAGAATTTTAACTCTTTTTGAAAATTTTCCATTTCAACTAGTTGTAAGAATTATAACTTTTTGAAAAAATTCCCTGTTCAAATTCATAATTTAATTTTTTTCGAAAATACCTCGTTTTAACACTGAACAATCATTTTGTTGGAAAAATTCAATTTTCCATTGAGAATTGTAATTCTCCTGGAGAAATTCCAGTTCCAACTCAGAATTGGTTAAAAATTGAAAATTCCTTGTTCAAATCCGGAATTTAATACTTTTCGAAAATTTTCCGTTTCCAAGAAGAATTCGTATTTTTGTAAAATTTCCTGTTCCAATTCAAAATTTTAGTTTTTCTCGAAAATGTTCCGTTTCAAATTAGAATTAGAACTCATTCTAAAAAAAAATTCTATGTTCCAGCTCTGAATTTATTTAAATTTTAACATTCTCTGTTCCAAGAAGAATTTTAGTTCTTTTAAATTTTAGATTTTTAGTGCTAGCTCGGAATTTGTTAAAATTTTGAAATTCCCGGTTATTATTCTGAATAAATTCTTGTTCCAACTATAAATTTGTAAAACATTGAAAAATTTCTGTTTAAATTATGTAAAATTTTTTTTGTATTTTAAATAGTTTTAAAATCCTTAAAATGCTTCGAAATTCTATTTCAAGATCTTGAAACATCTACATGTTGTTTTGAATTTTTTTAAATTAAAAAATATTATTAAAAGTTTTTCACAACTTCTAAATATCTTTTTAAAATGATTCGAATTTGAAATAAATAAAAAATAATAATTCTCAATTTTCCTAGCAATCTTAAAAAATGTTATTAAAAAGCTTCTAAATTTCATGTTCGAAATCTGCTACAATCTATATTTGGTTTCAAATTATGCCGTGGAATATTTGCACCGAAATTTTAGTAAAAATAGCCGGGCTTTATCGGTACACGTAGACACTTCGCTCAAATTATTTGAAATCATTTCAAATTTTTAATTAATTTTCAATTTTTTCAAAACTTTTAAATATTTTCTTTTCAACCTACTCGATTTTTTCCCCTGTAAATAAATAAACAAAAAACAAAATAACTACTATACCTTCAAACTTTCGTCACCACCAATTGCTACGCCAAATTCGCACAAATCCTTGAGCAAATTGGTCAACATTTCAGCGATACGTTTTCGCTGATGTGCAGACATATCACGCAGTTGTTGTAACTCTGAGGCGGTTGTATTCAGAGTGGTTTGCTTCGCAAGCAACTCTTCGCTTAAAGCCTCGTGCTCCTTATTTTTCATTTCCACCTATGTTAAAATATAGTAAATAGTGAGAAAATCAATTTAAAAAAAAAAGGCGAAAAGGAATTTTTCGCAACACCCACCTCAAAAGTTGGACTTTACATGTTTTTAAATCATCTGCAAAGTACCTCATTGTAAAAAAAAGGTCTTTTCCAGGATAAAAGAATACATTTTTGCATTTAATTTCTTTTTACAATAAAAAATACTTCTCATGAAAGATAGTAGAAATTATGAACCCAGTAAAAATAACAAGCAAACAAGAAACATATAAGAATTTTCTTATACACTCCCAAAAGCTGATTTTCAAGTCAAAATACAATTTTTTGGTGATTGTTTATTTTATCAGGGTAAAAACCACATAGAAAACAGTTCAAAGCTTCTAATTTTTTCCTAATTTCTTAAATTTCAACCACAGTTTAATAACATTTTTTTAAATCCATTGATTAATAAAATTCATTAATAAGTTTTTCACTGGAGCAGTAGTTACTACAATTTAAAAATTTTTTATTTATTTATTTCAATTAAAAATTTGAGTTTTCGAAAATAGGATATGAATTTTCAATCCAAAAGGATGAAGTTTCCAAAAAACAGTTGAATTTTCAACCAAAACAGAGGAACTCTCAACGAAACGACTGAATTTTCAAACAAAAAAGATGTAACTTCAACCAAAAACCGTTTCATTTTCAACTAAATAATTAAATTTTTCAGAATGCTAATTTTTAACAACAAAAAACATGAATTTTCAATCCAAAAAGGACGGATTATCTTTTCAAATAGACAAATACTCAGCAAAACAGTTGATTTTTCGACAAGAAGGATGATTTTTTAACAAAATACTAGAATTTTTTACATGCACAAATTAATATTCAACCATATAATCAAATTTTGAAATAAAAAATACTAAACTTCAACCAGAAACATTTTAATTTTCAACACAAATAGTTGGATTTTTAACAAAAGGATGAACTTTTAACGAAAAATATAATCGTCGACACTTAAAAAAACAAAGGGAATCCGAACAAAATAGTTAAATTTTCAACCAGAGTTAAATTGCCAACTAAATAGTTGAACTTGCAAAAAATATTAAAATGTTGAAATAAAGAAGATAAATTTTCGCTAAAAAAATTAATTTTCAACAGTTAAATTTTCAACCAGAGAGAATAATTTTCAAATGAAAAATTAATTTACAACCAAATATTTGTCAGTTGTAACCAAAAAAGAATTTTTAACAAAAAAGGGAAAAGATGCATTTTAGGATAAGAAATTAATTTTAATTTAAAAAAAGGGAATATTCAAAAATTTTCAACAAAATTCATGAATTTTCAACTCAAAGACAAATTTTTAAACAAAAAAGGCTTTTTTAAACAAGAAGACTAATTTCTACCAACATAATGAGTTTTTAAATAAAATTATGAATCTTTAATTAAAAAACTATCAACTACAAAAAGAACAATTTAAAAAAAAAGGAAACGATACATTTCTGGATAAGAAATTAATTTTAATTTAAAAAAAAAGGAATTTTCAACAAAATTGATGAATTTTCAACTAAAAGACCAGTTTTGTAAACAAACAACAAATTCAACTAAAAAAGATATATTTCACTAAAAAATGTAATCGAATTTTCAATAAAAAAACATTTTTTCAAATATACAATTGCACCGTAAATCAAAAGAGGAAATTTCAACTAAAAAAGATTAGTTTTCTGCCAAAAAAAGCCGATTTTTTAAATAAAAAAGATTAATTTTCAATCCAAAATCAAAGTTATATTTTTGGGTAAAAATATAATTTAAAACAAAAAACGAATTTTCAAAAAAAAAAAAGTTAAATTTTTAACCAAAACGATGAACTTTCAACCAAATAAATAAATTTTTAGTAAAGTGGTTCCACTTTTACAAAATTAGTTGAATGTTCAATTTAAAAAGTGAAATTTGCAATTAAAAAAATTAATTTTCAACCAAAAAATAATTCATTTTTAACTAAAAGGAGAAATCTTCTACCAAAAACCGAATTTTCTTTATACAGAGGTTGAAACTTCAATGAAGCAAGTAAATTTTCTATCAAAAAGATGAATTCCCAACATGTAACTGCAGATATTTCCACCGATAAAGATGACTTTTGAACAACATTTTTGAATTTTCAATCTAAAAAAATTAACTTTCAACAAAAAACACTTTAATTTTCATCTAAATAGTTTGACTTTTAATGAAATATTTGAATTTTCAACAAAATAGTTGAATTTTTAACGAAATACTAAAATATCCCACCTACAAAGATGAATTTTCATCTGATTTTTCCAAGATTTTTCTTTAAATCCCTGAAAATTCCCAGAGAAACTTTCAAATATTTTCTATTGCAGTTCATTATTTTTTACCGTTATAAAATAAACAATCTATTGTTAAAAAGGAGCGTTCTTTTAACAAAAATCGCAGGACCATGAGCAAAATTTAATTTTCCAGGATTTCACGGACGCTAGACACCCTGAATTTTTTAAATCAAATAAATTGTATTCATTGTCGTAAAACTGGAATGACATTAGAGGAGGAGTTTAAGGTATACGAAAATAATTCGATGAAATTCATAAAAATTTAGACAAATTTAAAACTATGAAAAAAAATTAATTGAATTTCAGCAAGTTTGAAATGAGCTTAGAAAAATTCAAAGGGATTCAAAAGAATTGCAAGGAATGCCTAAGAATTTAGAGACATTTGTATAAAAACATTTAAAATTTCAACAAACAAAATCCATTGAATAAAGTAGAATAGAGTGAATTGGGGAGAATTCAAGTGAATAAAAAAAGAGAATTCCAAAGAATTAAAAAAAAATTCAAGGTGAGTTTAAAAAAATAATTTCAAATCTCTTCAAATCCTTGAAATTCCACTAATTTCTAACCACAAACGTGAGAAGTGACTACAAAATAATTCAAAAATGAATTTAATTGAGAAAGCTAGAAATGAGTTTGTAAAAATGAAAGCATATTAAAAAAAAAAAAGAATTTGATAAAATGCCTAGGGATTTAAGGTGAGTTTTTAAAGACTTCAAGATCAATAAAACGTTAACTTTTGAATAATTCACTGAATTGAGTAAAAATGAGCTAATTTAGAATAATTCAAAAGGATTTTAGAAAAATCAGTAAATTCAGTATAAATCCATTTTATAGGTCTTGTAAAATCCTTCC
Source organism: Belonocnema kinseyi (assembly GCF_010883055.1). Classification (NCBI taxonomy): domain Eukaryota; kingdom Metazoa; phylum Arthropoda; class Insecta; order Hymenoptera; family Cynipidae; genus Belonocnema; species Belonocnema kinseyi. The sequence goes on along the minus strand of NC_046662.1, from coordinate 8,212,125 downwards.
AGATCTTCAAAAATTCTAGGATATTATTTTAAATTACATACACAGTCGTTTATATCTCTTGAAATTATTAAAACCTTTGGAAATTCTTTGAAATTATTTAAAACTTTTAAATTACAAATTTTTCTATTCAAATGCTCAATAATTTACGCGTATAAAATTGAAGGCATTGAAGGTACTAATAGTTTTCAATATAAAAAAAATACAAATCCACGTTATCATTTCCAATGCTCTAAATTAAAAAAATCAATCAATGAACTTAAAAATTTTCAAAATTATATAATTTTAAGGAATTTTAAGCTAGAAATATCAAATATTGAAAAATTTAAAACATTTTAACTGAACACTTCTTAAATTATAGATTTAATTATTTTCTTTTTAAGTAGTTTAAAAATCCTTGGAAAGTTTCAAAAATGAAAATTTAAATATTGATAAATATTCAATAATTAATCTTTTTTGTAATTAATAATTTCAAATTTTTATTACTTAAAGTACAGGCTTATTAAATTTCGAAGTTATTTAATTTAGCAGGTTTTTTTTTGTTTGCATTGTTCAATTTTGGATATTTTCAATTTCGAAATTTAAAATTCTTGAATTATTAGGATTAAAAATGGAAGATTCATCAATTTGAGATAATATAGATTAAAATGATGTAAATTTGAATGTTTTTGGAATATATAGTTCAATTTGGAAGATATAAAATGGAAAATTCTTCAATTTTGAAGATTCACAATTAAAGATTTTTCATTTTTGAATGTGTATAGTTCAAAATGATCTAATTTTTCATGTTTTTTTTTAATTGTTCAATTTTTAAGATTAAGAATTGAAAGCTGTTCAATTTTAAAAATTTGAAAATCAAATTCCTAAAATTTTAATGATTTTGAAGACCCAAAATACAGTTTTCAATTCCTAATCTTACAAACTGAAGAAATTTCAAATGCAGAACGTGAAATTTATATAATCTTCGACTACAAAACTAAAATTTGAATAATTTTTTATTGTTTAAGCTAGAAACATCAAATATTGAAAAATTTGTACAGAACACTTCTTAAATTAGAACTTTTATTATTTTCTTTTTAAATAATTTAAACATCCTTGGAAAGCTTCAAAATTTTTTTTCAAAATCTTGAGAAATCTAGAAGTTATTTTTAATTTGTTTTAAATTTAACATTATTTTGGAAATTCTTTCAGAACTTCTAAATATCTGTCAAAATTAATTGATTTTTTTCTACAATTTTCAGAAAATCCTGCAAATTTTAAAACATTTCTTCACAATTTGGATGTATAAATAACATTTGAATATTTATTATTTGTAGGCGAAATTTGAGTAATTTTAAGAGATATATAGAAGTCTTGAAAAGATTCAAACTTATGTAAAACTTGAAATGATAGCCTAATATAAAACAAAACGTAGAATTTCGCAGATTTTAAACAAAAAAAAAATTAGATTTTTTTCAAGTATTGTGAGAGGCTTCAAAAGCATAAAACATTTTCTTAAAATTCCTAGGAAAATTAAAAATAACTTTTCATTTTCAAAAATTATTTTAAGAGAATATTTAAAAAGTTTTTCAAAGATTTAAACAAAATTTTCAAAAAAGATTCTAGAAGATTTAAAAAAAACAACAATCTAAAATTTGCAAGATAATTTTTTATCTTTTTAAAACCCCTATATATCTCTTAAAATTACTCAAATTTTTTCTACAAATATTCATTTCTAAATTATACATCAAAATTTTTAAATTTCACTTACAAATACAACAATTAAAATTGTAACGTTCAAAGTTTAAAGGCTCTTCGAAATTTTAACGATTCCAGGCTTTTTATGTCAAACAATTCAGTTAAAGATTCTTTACTTTTAAATATTTGGTTTCAATATACTTGTCTCAAATAAAAATTCAAATGATGCTAAATATTCAATAATTAATCTTTTTTTTTAATTAAAAATTTCAAATTGATTGGGTTAAAAATGGAATATTTTAGACTGAAATAATGTTTTAAATTTAATAAAATCCTTTGATTAAGAATATATTATTATGAAGTTATTTTTAAGCTGAAAATAGTTTATAAACTTTCAGTTCACATTTGTTTAATGACTAAGACTTTCAAATTGAAACCGTTGAAGTTTTAACGTTAAAATCTGAAAATTCTTCAATTTTGAACTGGTTTAAAATCGTTTTTGTTCACTTTTCATTAATTGAAGTACAGATAGATTTAAAAAATTTTATTTAGTAAATAAACAGGTTTTTTATCCGAAATTTTTAACATCAAAGGCTTTTATTTTTTATTTGTTCAAGTCTTTAAGAAAGCATTTAAAAATTTTTTAAATTAAAAATGTAAGCTTAGAAATAAAAATTTTTAATAGAAAATTTTTAAAGTAAAGAACTTTGAATTACGCATTGTAAGTTAAATAATAGCATAATGGAAAAACATAAAATTTCAACTAATTATTTAAAAACTATTGAAATCGAAAATGGACAGATTTTTCTTCTAAAAATTTGTAAAATTCCCGGTAAAAAAAATCACTGTCATTTCCCGGTTTTCCTGATCCAGCGGCCATCCTGCTTTCAAAATACTCTAAAATATTTCAAAGTCTTTGAAACCTCTTCAAACCATTGAAATAAATAGCAAATTTCTGGGGAATCTTTTTAAATGTCCTAAAATATTCCAAATTTGTTGAAATTCCATTAAATTATTAAAATCAATTAAAAATTTCTTTGCGATCTTAGAAAATGACATATAATATTTAAAACCCTTTAATATCTTTTGAAATTTTCTAAA
>NC_046662.1:8203928-8209250 GCF_010883055.1 Belonocnema kinseyi | reverse complement strand
TCCACCACCAAGTAAGTGTGTGGAGGGTGTGTAAAGGAATAGAGAAGGTGTAAGAAAAATGTAAACCCTTAGGGGACACATTAGAAGCTTCCATCTCAACTAGAAAGATGAATTTTCAAACAAAAATTAATTTAATGAATTTTTTTGAAAATTTTCCATTTCAACTAGTTGTAAGAATTATAACTTTTTGAAAAAATTCTACATAATTAATTGTAACAAGAACAATTATCTGTCAAAAAAGAAAATTGTAACAAGATCAATTATCTGCCAAAAAAGACAATTTTTCAACAAAATTCATGAATTTTCAACTAAAAAAGAAAATTTTTCAACCAAACAGATACATTTTCAATCAATTTTTAAAAAAATAGTTGAATTTTTGATTTTTTCTACAATTTTCAGAAGATCCTGCAAATTTAAAAATATTTCTTCACAATTTGGATGTATAAATAACATTTGAATATTTATTATTTGTAGGCGAAATTTGAGTAATTTTAAGAGATATGTAGAAGTTTTGAAAAGACTCAAACTTGATGTAAAACTTGAAATGTATTTATATATCATATTATATTATATTATATTTCTTGTTAAAATAGTCACCCTGAATTTTTTAAATCAAATAAATTGTATTCATTTTCGTAAAACTGGAATGACATTAGAGGAGGAGTTTAAGGTATAAAGAAATGCTCATAATGATGCCAAAATCTAAAGATGCCAAAAATTAGTAAACATAAATGAGTATGAGTTTTCTCTATAAAAAAAAAGTCAAATTTTCACCCAAAAATTGAATACCTAGTACATATTTCAGTGTCATGAGTAGAGTTCTGAGCCGGTTATATTACTTTGAGAACGGTAACGAGAATGAGAATATTACCAAGAATATGACCGAGAAATAAATTCTCTGAGAATTTAAGAGAATCTCAGAATTGATTATAATTAATAGAAAATTGCATTTTTTCGATAACTTTTCTGTTGAAAATTCATTGAATTTAAAGGAATTTAAGATCAGAGAGAAGAATTCAATGAAATTCATAAAACTTCAAGGTGAGTTTAATAGACTTCTGGATCAATTAAATATAAACTTTTAAAAATTCACTGAATTAAGTAGAATTGAGTGGATTTAGAAGGAATTAAGTAAATTAAAAAAAAATCAAGAGAATTCCCAAAAATTAAAAAGAATTAAGGATGAATTCCAAAAAATTTCAAATCTTTGAAATCCTACTAATTTCTAACACAAGAAGTGACTAATGATTACAGAACAAATCAAGATAAATTCAAAAGAATTCAAATAAATTGGAACAATTTTAAGAATTGAAAAAAATGTTAGTTGATTGCAATAAATTTTGAGCGAATTTAGAGAAATTTAAAAGGAATGAGAAGAATTAGATGAAATTCATAAAAAATCAACCTGAATCTAAAAAGCAATATAGTAAATTTAAAATAATTCAATAAAATATTAAAATACCCTAAAATTATTAAAACCCTTGGAAATCCCTTGAAAATGCCTTGGAATCTTTTAAAATGCCCTAAAATATTTCAGTCTTTGAAATCCTTCAAACTACTGAAATAAATAAAAAATTCCTGTGAATCATTTTAAATTTCTTAAAATATTTCGAATCGTTTGATATCCTTTGAAAGCCAATGAAATTTTTTAAAGCACTTGAAAACGCCTGAGAATCTTTTACAATATCCTCAAGTTTTTCAAATCCTTTTAAATACCATTAAATGCCTGAAATCAATAAAAAATGTCTTTTTAAATCTTTTAAAATAATCCAAATTATTTAAAATCCGTTACACTTCTCTGAAATAATGTAGAGCTCTTGAAAATGCCAAGGAAAAAAAATACGTTAAAATATTTCAAATCATAAAATTTAAAGAAATTCCAAATAATTCAGGGTGAATCTCAAATCTCTTTAAATCTTTAAAACTCTAAAAAATACCTCACTTCTGATGAATAAATTCTTTGAATACCTGTAAAATCGTTCAATATCCAATAAAATTTAAAAAATGAAACTATATTACTAAATTTATACGTACCAAATGGAAATGTTAAATGAAATGCAAATAAACTGCAAAATTTAGAACTTTGATCAATTATAGAGTTCAAAGATTCAGATTAAGTTCCAAAAATATAAATTTACGTTAATATTTTCAATAGTCTAAATTAAAGAATCAAGCAATGAACTTTAAAAAATTTTCAAAATTATATTATTTTAAGTAATTTTAAACTAGACACATTAAAAATTGAAAAATAACTTTTTAAATAAACATTTCTGTAATTAGAAGTTAAATTATTTTAAATAGTCTAGGCATTCTTTAAAAGCTTTAAAATTTGATTTCACAATCTTAACAAATCCAGAAGTGGTTTTAAATTTTTCCAAATTCAAAATAATTTCAGAATTTTTTACGGAATTTTAAAATATATTTCAAAATGAATTGAATTTTTTCTATGACTTTTAGAAAATCCTGCAAATTAAAAAAATTTTGAATTTATAAATAATAATAGAATACTTATCAGTTGTAAAATTATTAGAGTAATTTTAAGAGATATTTACAAGTTTGAAAAAGATTCGAATTAAATTTAGAACTTGAAATAATTTCAAATACTTACAGCCGAATTAAAAATAAAATGTAGATTTTCGTAGATTTCAAACGAAAAATTCTTAGGAAAATTGAAAATGATTTTTCACTTTGAAAAATTATTGCAACAGAAAGTTTAAAAAGATTTTAAGAGATTTAAAAAATGATCAAAGATTTTAAGGATTTTTTTTTAATTTGCAGGATTTTAAAAATTGTAGGAAAATGTAGATTAATTTAAAAATTTATTTAAAAGTTCCGGAAAAAAACGTTAACACACTTACTTTAAATTACTTGAAATGATTTCAAGTTTTTAATTAATTTTGAATCTTTTCAAAACTTCTATGTATCTCTTAAAATTGCTAAAATTTTTTCTACAAATAATAAGTGTTCAATTCTTATTTATACATCAAAAATTTTAAAATTTAAAATAAAATTATCGGAATAAATGATATATTAATTTCAATTATAGAATTGTTATATTTACAGTTGATCCAATAAAACTGTTCTTTATCAAACATTTTCATCTTGAAATGCTTTTAATGTTTAATTATTTAAGTCTTCAAAACTGCACTTTAATTATTTTTTAAACTGTTAAAATTGAACTGGGGCAGATTTTTCTTCTGAAAATTGGTAAAATTCCCGGTTTCCCTGTCCGGCGACCATCCTGTTTTTTATTAAAAAATCTTCGATTTTAAAAACTTCTAATTTTTTTTAAAACTCTAAAACTGCATTTTGAAATTCTTTACATTAAAATATATGCTTTTAAAACTTAAAAATTTTAAATGGAAAATTTTTAAATTGAAAGATATTCAAATTAAGCATTCTAAACTGAATGAGATAATAATTTATAAAAATCACAATTTGAAAAATTATTTAAAAAACGGTTGAAATCAAAGTTGGTCCACACTTTTATTCTAAAAATTTTGTAAAATTCCCTGTCAAAGAATAAATTCACTGTCATTTCCCGGTTTTCCGGTCCAGCGGCCACCCTTTAGAAAATTCTTTATTCTAAAATATATCATAGACTTTAAAATCACTTCAAATTAATAAAATTAATAAAAAGACTCCTTGAAATCGATAAAAATTCCCAAAAATAATTCAAATTAAAAGCTCCTGAAAATGCCTTTGAATTTTTTTAAATATCTTAAAATATTAAAAATTCCTTAAAATGATTGAAATATATTAAAAATTTCTCGGAATCTTTATAAATAACCTGGTATATTTTAAGGAATGCAAGGTAATTCAAAAGTACGTATAGACCTGAAATAAATAGTGATTAACCCAAGAATTAATTTATTGAATGAAAAGTGATCAATGTGCTTTTTTAATTTGAAAAAGTGATGATTTTTCAAAGTTCCTAACTGAAATAGAGTACCCATAGGGACCAAATCTTGAAAATAGGATACAAGCGTAGATAAAGTAGAAGTCAGTTTCCTAAATTGACAAAAATTATTAAAATAATGAAAACTTGACAATCCCTAGTAAATTCTTGGGTTTTTTAATTCATTCTCCGCTTTTTCCCCATTTTTCCCGGTCAATAATTAAATTCCCGATCATGCGGCCACCTTGATTATTATAAAACTGCACCGTTGCAGTGACATTTTTGGCAAAAGTCGCAAACTTTATTAAAAGTCTTAATAAAAAAATAAGTTGGAAACGATGGAAAGGTCTAACCGAATTAACTGTTCGACAAATTTTTTTTTACAGATATTTTATAAATTGATAGAAATTTTGAAGTTACCTTCAACCGGTGGTGCAATTGGAGTCGTGACATCAGGACCCTCCTGGAGATTGACCTGTTCTTCTGGTTTAACAGTTTCACCCTGTCGCCATCGAGCCAATTCTGCTTCCAATTTCTCCACTTTACCTTTAAATCTAGCTGCTTTCTCCTTTTCTCGCTCATAACGACGCTTCCATTCTTCTGCTGTCAGTTCTTCGTTGACACACACAACATTCTTAATAGTTTTGGCGCGTTTTCCTGAAATAAAAGTACAATTTAATGAAACGAGAACATTTTTCAAACAAAACGAGAAAAAAAAAAAAGAAAAAGAAAAAGAAAGAAAAACTTTTTGAATGGTTTAATTATAATAAATAATAAATCATTACCAAAATCTAGGGTAGATTTAGTTTCAGACTCGTTAAAACTAGCTGGCGAGCAGCAAATGATGATTGTCGTTCTAGCATTTCCACCCAATGACTCCTGCAAGATTCTGGTTAATTTAGAATCTCGATAAGGTATGTGAGTTTTGTTGCCATCGGCGAGTGCCGAAATAACGTTGCCAAGTGCCGATAAAGATTTATTGATATTTTTCGCTTCATCTAGAACAGTACCTTCGGCTCCGGTTTTCGATACCTGCAACAGGGTTGGCGATTCAGCGGACAATTTCAAAATCCCGGGTTTTCTAGTTCAAGTTTTTTTTTTTTTTTCAATTTTCTCGGTAAACTAAAAGTAACATATTCATATTTACCGCAAAAATGCAAAACATTTATTTTAATTCATGACAGTGAAAAACATGGGAAAATAAATCTTCAACAGTGATGAATATTTAAGTGAAATACTTGATTTTTCAACAAAAAAGATGAATTTTTAAACAATAAGATTTTAATTTTAACCAAAAAGAAAAATTTTCAACTTAAATTATGAATTTTAAGGGCATGCGACACAGTGGAATTCCTACATTACCAACCTCTTTTTTCTATTGAACAAAATTTTTTTTTGAACCATAGAACTTTTTTTGTAAATCA
>NC_046662.1:8202454-8203828 GCF_010883055.1 Belonocnema kinseyi | reverse complement strand
ATTTACCAAAAAAGTTCTATGGTTCACAAAAAAATTTTGTTCAATGGAAAAAAGAGGTTGGTAATGTAGGAATCCCACTGTGTCGCATGCCCTTAAACCAAAAACATGAATTTTAAACAAAAACAACAAATTTTCAACCAAATTCATGAATTTTTATCTAAAAAAGACAAATTTTCGAACAAAAAGATGAATTTTTAAACCAGAAGATTAATTTCTACAAAAATGATGATTTTTCAAACAGATAAATTTTCAACAAAAGAGTCTAACTTTTCACAGAATAGTTTTATTTTGAACCAACAAAATTCATTCATTTTCAACGAAATAGTTGAATTTTCAAATAAAAAAGAGAAATTTTCAACCAAAAAGATGAATTTTTCAAACAAGAAGATTAATTTTTAGTAAAATGATGGATGTTCAACAAAAATTATGAATCTTTAAACTATAAAACATTAATTTTAAACCAAAAAGATGGATTTTTAACCATAAAGATTAATTTCCTACAAAAGGGCGAATTTTTTACATAGTACAGAGATTTTCAAACCAATAATTTAATTTCGGAATAAAACATTTTAATTTTTAACCAAATAGCAGACTTTTCATCCAAAAAAGGTGCAATTTCAACCAAAAATAGAATAGTATTTTTTAACGAAATAGTGATATTTTTAATTACAGCAGACAAATATTCAACCAAATAGTTGAATTTTGAACTAAAAAAAAAGAATCTTTAATAGGGAATGGAAGTTATATTTTTAGTTACAAAAAATTAATATTCAATCTAACTGATGAATTTTCAATGAAATAGATTGACTTAAACAAAAAAGTTTACTAAAAAAAGAAAAAATTCTATCAAAACTAAAATAATTAAATTTTAAGTTAAAAACATTAATTTTCAACCGGAAAAGATGAGTTTTCAACCAAAAACCATAATTTTTTAACCAAATAAACAAATTTTCAACAAATAGTTAAATTTTCGTCAAAAAATTCCTTTTCACCAAAAGAAAAAAAAACAAGTTTTTAATTAAATAGCTCATTTTTCAAACAAAGAAATGAATTTTTAATTACAATGATGAATCTTCAAATAGAAAAATTAATTTTTAACAAAAGAGTTTAATTTTCAATCATTTTTTAAAACAAAATACATGAATTTTCAACAAAATAGTTGAATTTTCAATTTAAAGAAGACCAATTTTTAGCCAAATTGTTGAATTTTGAACTAGAAAAGATCAATTTTCAATCAATCTGATGAATTTCCAACTAAAATTATGAATCTTGAACTGAAATAGTCGAATTTTCAAACAAAAAGATTAATTTTCAACTAAAATGATGAATATTTAACTGAAATACTTGAATTTTCAATCAAAAATATGAGTTTTT
>NC_046662.1:8153932-8202354 GCF_010883055.1 Belonocnema kinseyi | reverse complement strand
AGTTACAAAAAATTAATTTTCAATCTAACTGACGAATTTTCAACTAAAACAATTAATCTTCAACTGCAATAAATAAACTTAAAAACAAATTTTAGAAAAAAAAGAAAAATTGTTGACCAAAACTTAAATAATTAAGTTTTAAGTAAAAAACATCAATGTTCAACCAAAAAAGACGAATTTTCAACCGAATTGTCAGCCAAATGGTTGAATTTTGAACTAGAAAAGATCAATTTTCAACCAATCTGATAAATTTTCTACTAAAATGATGAATTTTCAACTGGAATAGGTGAATTTTATACATACAAAAAAAGAACTTTTAACCCTCAACGGATAGTTCCAGTTTCGTTGATCTCTCAGAGATAGAAGGCCAATAAAATCAAATTGGTGCGAATCAGCACCTGTGTACCTTTGACGTGTGGTAAAGTGTTGTCAACTGGAATTTCTAAATATTGTTCTCAAGTAAAGGAGTTTTGTTCGATTGTTGATGGTAAGTACGTTTATGTACATTTATTTGTTGTTTATCGATTTTTTATGATAATTTCCAATCAATTTTGCAAAAATGTGACTTTTTCCATCAGATGCATGGGAATGAAATTGAATAGAGTGTAAAGTATCGAATGCCAAAAATGACGCAAATAGTAAGCATTTCTTTTTTAAAAAATGGAGAGAAATTCTAAATAAAAAGATTTGCATGTAATTGTTGCATTGATTGCATTTTCCTTCTTCCATAACTGTAAATCATGCATTTGAAAATTACCAAAAATTTTACCTACCGGGAAAAATACAAAATTCACATTCTCCGCATAATACAGTATTTTTTCATGTTTGTGTGTTCCTTTAATTTCAAAATCCCGCAAAGTTTAATTAGTTTTAAAAAAAAACCCAAAGAATTGGCGAATTTTGTCCAAAAAAGTGATTTTTCAAAAACGCCGCTTTATTTATAACAAATTATCATAGGGAAAATTAATAATTATACAAATTTCTATAGAACCAATAATCAGCAGGAAATTTCACACAAAAAATATGTGTTCAAAATTTGTCTAGTCTCAATCTTTTTTATATTCGAAGTTGAAAATTCAAAAGCCAGATTCGCACTAGTGTACCTTTAGTAGGGACCAGAAAGGAGTGTACCGTTTGAGGGTTAATCAAGGTTAATTTTGGTACAGAGAGACGAATTCAAAATACATCAAATTTCAAACAAATAATTTAATTTGCAAATAAAAAATATAAATTTTCAACCAAAAATAGTATGGTTGAATTTTCCGATAAAAATCTAATGCTCAATAAATTTTAAAATTGAATTTTAAAATAAAAACAGATAAATTCACAATTTTATTCACTAATAAAAAAAAAACAGATAAAAATTATATTTCTTTAGTGAAATTCTCCGTTCTAGAATAACAAACGATAATTATTTTCTAAAATTGCCTGTTTTTAGTTACCTTTTCCGAACCAGCTAAATCCACAAGGTAGAGCTTTCCAGACAACTTTTTCTGGTTTTCCAAGTTCTCTTGTTTGACATTGATCAAAAAGACTGAATGAGACCGCGAACTGTGCTCATTCATATTCGTCACAGCAATGTGGCGATTTGATTTTCCTTCTTCTATCACTTCAAATACTTCATCAGGACTAGAAACGAATCTTTCAGTTGCTCCTTTCACAAAAGGTACTCTATTTTTATCCTCGTGAACGCTGAGGTTCACTTTCGACACTACAAAAAAATAAAAAACAAAAATATTGAATTATCAGGATGTTTGCTCAAATATTGGAAACAAATTTCTTGACAATTCTACATTTTTTTCCAGATATTTTTAATTTATCTTCTTGCTACTTAAAATTCAGTACAAATTGATGTGGATACTATATTAAATTCAATTGAAAACGCTTCAAATTCATAACTTTTCGAATAAATATATTGCATTTTTTAAAAGATGAATGATTTTTTAACCAAATAGTTGAATTTTCTACCAAAAATATTATTTTTCTAACAAAAAAGAAGATTTTTCAACAAAATACATGAATTTTCAACTAAGCGGTTCAATTTTGAACCAAAAAAAATCAGTTCGCAATCCAAAATGAAATTATTAAATTTCAAGTATTAAAGGTTAATTTTCGAGAAACAAATGTTTAAACAAAAATGATGAATTTTCAACTAAAATTATGAATCTTCAAATTGAATAGATGAATTTTAAACCAAACAGATAAATTTTTTCCAAAATAGTTTAACTTTTAACCAAGTAGTTTTCTTTTAAGAAAGATGAATTTTCAACTTGAAATGACGAATATTTAACTAAAATACTTGAATTTTCAACAACACAAATTTTCAAGCAAGAAGATTAATTTTATACAAAATAAAACAATTCTTCAATAAAATACATAAATTTTCAACGAAATAGTTTTATTTTCAACTAAAAAATACCAATTTTTCATGAAGCAGTTTAATTTTAACTAAAAAAAATACAAGTTTTCAACCAAAAATGGAATAGTGCAATTTTCAGTTTAAAAATTTATTTTTAAAATGTCAACCAAAGAGATTTTAAACTACAATGAATCTTCAAACAAAAAAAATTAATTTTCTACGGAAAAGGCGATATTTTTAAACAAAGTATATGAATTTTCAACGAAATAGTTCATTTTCAATTTGAAAAATACAAGTTAAAAAAAACATGCAAATTTTTAATGTAAGATGTTCAAAAAAAGTTTCCATAAAAAAATTAACTTTTAACAAACAGATGATATTTCAACAACAAATATTAATTTTTTCACAGTTGAAAAAAAAGTTAATTTTCAAACCAAAAAAAAACTAATTTTCAACAAAACTGTTAAATTTTCGGTAGAAAAAAATTAACATTCAACCGACAAAAAGTTAAATTTCTACCAAATAGTTAAATTTGTAAGCAAAAAGGTTAATTTCGATCAAAAAGGCGAATTTTCATTCAAATACATGAATTTGAAACCAAAAAAATTAATTGTTAACCAAAAATTGAATAGTTACATTTTTAATTACAAAAATTAATGTTCCACCAGAGATGAATCTTCAACTAAAATTATGGAATATTCAATTAGAATAGTTAACTTTTTAGTTTAAAAAGAAATTATTTCCAACTAAAAATTACTAATTAAAAAAAAAAATTAATTTACCACTAAAAAAAAGAAAGAAATTTTCGACAATAATTTAAATTTAAACTGGAATAGTTTAATTTTCAGTTAAAAAAATTAATTTTCAAACAAAAGAAAAAATCATTTTCAACAAAATTGTTAAATTTTCAGTAAGAAAAATGTATTTTCAACAAAAACAATAAAACACTAAAATTCTACCAAATAGTTCACTTTTCAACCAAATGGATAAATTTTCAACTAAAATGATGGAATATTCCATTATAAAAGTTACATTTTCAGTTAAAAAAATCATAATTTCCAACGAAAAAATACTATTTTCAATAAAACTTTAAAACAAAATGATGAATTTTTGACAAAAATGAAGAAAAAAACTGAAATAGTTAAATTTCAAACAAACAAAAAATTAATTTTCAACCAAGAAAATTAATTTTTCTTCAAAAAGATGATTTTTTAACAAGTATTTAAATTTTAACTAAATAATTAAATTTTCAACCTAAAAAGATGAATTGTGAACGAAAAATATCGTACTTGATATTTCAACCAAGAAGGATTTTAATTTTTAATTAAAAAGAATTAAATACATCTAAAAAAGAAGAATTTTCAACAGGATCTGAATTTTCAACCCCCAAAAAATTTGCCAGTCAAGAGAGAGAGAGAGAGAGAAAAATTGCAACCAAGCTGTTGAACTTTCAAATAAAAAAGATAAATTTTCTACGAAAACAACGAATTTTCAACTAAAACATCTATTTTCAAGGAAAAATATAATAGTTAAGTTTTCAGTTAGAAAAATTAATTCCCAACTACAAAAAAAAATCGAATTTCCAACAAAATAATTCAATCTAGTAATATAAAGGTACTTTTACTAATAAAAAACATTGTTCTTTAATTTTATATTGCCATTTAAAAAAAATTAAAGCCGGCTCTCGAAAAAATTCTTCGAGTTAAAAAGAAAAAGTACTCTGACTTAACAAAAATTCCCTGGCCAATATAGATTTTCCAGGTGAGTTTGCAGCGCTTACCGTCAAGTAAATCCCTGATTTTATCCATGTAAATTTCAAAGTATGAAACTTTAATGTGAAACTCCAAATTTTCTTCCATGCCGTAAATGTGCGTAAAAATATCGTTAACAATACGTGGAATAATGCCCTGTTTGTTGGGGTCACCGATGACTCCCTCCATCGTATGAGTTTTTCCTGAATAAAAATTATAATTTTATTAATAAAAATATCAATAAACGCATAATCACTTTAATTAAGAAACTATATTGATCATAAGTGACTTGAATAAAATTAAAATTACCTGAAGAGGTTTGCCCGTAGGCGAAAATAGTTCCATTGTACCCAGCCAAAACATCTGAGACAATAGATTTTGCAGCTTCATTGTACACTTTATCTTGGGTAGCATTCGGCTTGAATACTTTGTCAAAGAGATATACTTTTCCCTGGAAAAATAAATTGTTTAATAGTTGCGCAAGCAGGGTGACCATTTTAATCGAAGAACAAAATTCCGGGTCATTTACTGGTTTTTCCCGGGTTCGCAAATATTTTTCCCGGCCAATAAAATGTAAAAATCGTAATATAAAGCTAAACAGTAAAAGTACAAGTAATACAAAATCAACAACAAACTGAAGCATTCAAAGTGGAACTCTTGAATTTGTAACTTTTAAAATTGAAGTTTAAAAGTTTTTAAATTCAAAATTTTTCTATTGAATTGTTCAATAATTTACACGTATAAACTGGAAAGTACTAAAAATTTTCAACTGAATAATTTCAAGTTTAATGAATTTAAAATGCAAAATTCAGAATTTTTAACATTAATAAATTATAGAGTTCAAAGGTTTAAATTAAGTTCCAAAAATATAAATCCAGGTTAACGTTTTCATTACTCTAAATTAAAGAATAAATCAATGAAATTTAAAAATGGCCAAAATTACATTATTCAGTCATTTTAGGCCAAGAAATATTTTCAAATTTACATTTTTTTCAACTTAAAAGTTCTTAAATTATTTTTATTTTAAATAGTTTAAGCATCCTTGAAAAACTTTAAAATTCTATTTCAAAATCTTGAGAAATCTAGAATTATCCAAATTTCTATAGAACCAATAGTCAGCAGGAAATTTCACACAAAAAACATGTGTTCAAAATTTGTCTAGTCTCAATCTTTTTTATATTCGAAGTTGAAAATTCCAAAGCCAGATTTGCACTAGTGTACCTTTAGTAGGGGCCAGAAAGGAGTGTACCGTTTGAGGGTTAATCAAGGTTAATTTTGGTACAGAGAGACGAATTTTCCACAAAATACATCAAATTTCAAACAAATAATTTAATTTGCAAATAAAAAATATAAATTTTCAACCAAAAATAGTATGGTTGAATTTTCCGATAAAAATCGAATGCTCAATAAATTTTCAAATTGAATTTTAAAATAAAAACAGATAAATTCACAATTTTATTCACTAATAAAAAAAAAACAACTAAAAATTATATTTCTATAGCGAAATTCATATTATTCAATACGAGTAATTAAAGAATAAATCAATGAAATTTAAAAATGGCCAAAATTACATTATTCAGTCATTTTAGGCCAAGAAATATTTTCAAATTTACATTTTTTTCAACTTAAAAGTTCTTAAATTATTTTTACTTTAAATAGTTTAAGCATCCTTGAAAAACTTTAAAATTGTATTTCAAAATCTTGAGAAATCTAGAAGTATTTTTTAATTTTTTCAAATTTAGATTTATTTTTGAAATGTTTTCAAAACCTGTCAATAACTTTAAAAATTAACTGAATTTGTCCTACAAATTTTAGAAAATCCTGCGAATTTAAAAAGTGTCCTTAAAATTTAGATTTCTAAATAACAAATAAACACTTATTATTTTTAGAAACAATTAGAGTAATTTTAAGAGATATTTAGAAGTTTGAAAAAGATTAAAAATTAATTCAGAACTTGAAATGATTTCGAATAATTTTAACGAAGTGTATTTACCGAACAAATGTGGTTATACGGAACGAAATTTCGGTGCAACTACTCACAACCTTATTTAAAACAAAATGTAGATTTTTGCAGCTTACAAAAAATTTAGAGGCTTTTTAAGAATCGTGAAAGGCTCCAAACTAATAAAAACATTTTCTTAAAATTCCTAAGAAAATTGAAAATGATTCATTTTGAAAAATTATTTTAACAGAATATTCAAAAAGATTTTAAGAGAATTCCTATATTATTAAAAACGACCCAGGAAGAATTTAAGGATTTTTAAACAAATTTTAAGATCTTGTAAAAATTCTAGGAAATTTTTTATTAAGTTTAAAATATGTTTAGAAGTTCTGAAATTTTTTTCAAAAACTTCTTTTAAATTACTTGATGTCATTTAAAGTTTTTAATTACTTTCGAATCTTTTCAAAAACTCCTAAATATCTCTTAAAATTACTAAAATTTTTCTAAAAATAATACGTGTTCAATTTTGATTTATACATCAAAATTCAAGAATTTCGCTTACAAATTAAACATTTTATTAAGTAGAACAATAAAAATTGTAACGTTAAAATGTTAAAAACTTTTCGAAACTTTAACAATTTAAAGCGTTCTATGTCAAGCATTTAAATTTCAAAATGTTTACTTTTAAATATTTGGCTTCAATTTAGTCGTCTTAAATTATAAGTTAAATATTGCTAAATATTAAATAATTATCCTTTTTCTTAATAAAATTTTTTTTAAATTAAATGGATTAAAAATTGAATAATTGAGACTGAAACAATATTTTTCAAACTTAATAAGCCTTTAATTACGAATCTGAAAATTCTTTAACTTTCAACGGATTTAGAATCCTTTTATCAAATAAATTATTTTACAGTTTTTAATACTTAAAGTACCGATCAATTTTAAAAATTTATTATTTATATTTACAGTTGATAAAATAAAACTGTTTCTTATAAAAAATTTGCAACTTTAAACGTTTTTAATTTTTAATTGTTTAAGTCTTCAAGTCTGCACGTTAAAGTTCTTTAAATTAAAAATATAAGCTTTAAAATCAAAATCTAAAACAGAAAATTTTTCAGGTAAAGGTTTTCGAATTACGCATTATAAACTAAATCATATCATAATTTAAAAAGATATAAATTCAACTACTTATTTAAAAAACTGTTGAAAACGAATTTGAACAAATTTTTCTTCTAAACATTTGTTAAAATTCCCGGTCAAGAAATAAATTCACTGTCATTTCCCGGTCTCAGAAAATTCCCTGTTCAGCGGCCACCCTGGCAAACCATTAATGTTTACAATGCTGTTTTTTTAGAGTCAGAAATTTTGTTGAGAACTAACAATGAATAATATACTGTGAAATATTTTCATTCACTTAATACATAATACAGGCCTCGGGTACACTTCAGAGATAAAAAATAGTGCCAATAGTAGCAACAATTTTGAAAAATTCTAGCAAATAGTAGCACGATTTTTTCAAATAATAAACTCAAAATATATATCATGCATGTCTCAGATTGACTAGAAATTCTTTTAAAAAAGTTCCATTGAATTAAAAAATGCATAAAATTGAACCTTTTCCTAAAAATAAAAAAACTGGAGAAATTTACATTCACTATGATAAAAATTCAAAAAATTGAAAGAAAGACAAGTGAAAATTGTTAGCTATTATAGGTTGTCTACCAAAATACTGGATAAAAATTCTCTCATATTTCCAGGGTTGTTACAGGTATCTCAAGATTTTTTCAACTATAATTTTTAATCAAAATCGGAATGAATTTTTTGTTTAAAAAAATTTATTTAAAAAAAAGTATTAAAAAAATAGATACTTTCGATCAAAGAAGACGAATTTCAACAAAACAGATGAATTTTCAACGGGAGAAGATAAATTGTACACGGCACATTGAATACACATTTTTAGTTTAAAATACTTATTTTTTAACCAAGAAAATGAATTATTAATTTAAATTATAGAATGTTCAACTAAAGTAGTTAAATATAAGTTAAAAAACTAATTTTCAACCAAGTAGTAAAATTTTAAACTACAAAAAAGAAAAATTTTCAACAAAATGATATATGAGTAACAGGAAGATTAATTTTCTAGCAAAAAAGACGAGTTATCAACAAATACATGAATTTTCACCTAAAAAGGACCAATTTTCAACCAAATATGGAATAATTCAATAAAAAAAAAAAAGGAACGTTTAGACAAAACAGTTACATTTTCAACCGACGTGAGAAATTTTAAATGAAAATTATGAATCTTCAACTGAAAGTTAAATTTTTCACCACAAAGATGAATTTTCAACTAAAATGATGAATCTATCACTGGAACAGTTGAATTTTCAACAAAAAAAAAAAGAATTTTCAACCAAGATTAATTTTCTAACAAAACGAAATACATGAATTTTCAACTAAAAAAGACAAATTTACAACCAAAGAAATTAATTTTAGAAATTACGAATCATAAAAAAATGTTTGCAACAAAGTAGTTGAATTTTGAAATGCTTTCCAAAAATATATTTTCTCAAGAAAAAGTGAACTAGTTAATATTGTAACCAAAAAATATTTTAATTTTAAATAAAAAATAGTTGAATTCAACGAAAAAATACCATTTTTCAACCAACAATAGAATAATTAAATTTAAAAAAATGAATTTCCATTTTAAAAAGTCGAATTTTCATTATTTTAAAATTGAGCGAAAATTCTAATTCTCTCATTTATAAATTTGCAATCTGAACTAACTCCATTTTTTTGCTTTTTCAATCAAATTATTTTTAATATTAAACCTTTTAATGGAAAATTATACAATTTACAAATTATGTGAGGGTTTTTTTTTTTTTTTACTTAAAATTGTCTAATTCTCGAAACCAAAAATTTTAAATCTAAGAATTATTCTAATTTTAATTGTTTCTATTAAAAAATATATAAAAATAAATATTATGATTAATCAATAAAAATAATTTTCAAATCCTTTTCATTTGAATTAAATTTTTACGATTTTGAAAATTCATTTGATTTTACTACTATTAATTCTATTAATTCTTTCAGATAGAAAAAACATGTTAAAAGTTATAGTTTTTTGTAAATTTAACTTCTTGCAAACTCATAACATTTTTATTTTCTTTGCCGGATAATTTCAATTTCATTCTTTTTCAAACTCAAATCTTTTATATTTAAATTCTTACTAATTGTGAAGAATTTCTAATTTGCACTATTTTCAAATCAGAAAACTTTGAATTTTTTCATATTAATAAAAAATGAATGCATTTACTTGACTTGAAAATCCTTAACTCAGTTGTATTAAAAATCTGTTTTATTTTTAAAGCATTTAAAATTGAATAATAACAAATTCAAATATATTTAAATAAACGTTTTTCAATTAAAAGTGTTCAACTTTTTTTTTAATTTTACATATTTCAAGATTTTACAATTTGAAAATAACAGTTAATTTGAAATAGAAATATCAAAAATGGAATCAATTAATTAATTTCAAATTTCAGGCTTTGAAAGTGAAGCCATCCAAATGGAATATTTTATTTTCTGACTTAAACACTTCCGATCATAAATTGAAGTTTAAATTAATTTTACAATTTCCAATTTTAGTGCAAAATAAAAAATTCAAGAATTTAAAAAATTTTTTGTTTAGAATACTATTATTGCTTAAAAACTAAAAATTAATTAATGTTCTCATTTAAAATTTGCCAATTTGGAAACTTGAAGCGTTGAAATTGAACAATTTATTGGCAGGCTCTAAAACTGAAATAATTTAAGTTATAAGTATTTACTGAAAATAGTGAAATACTGAAAAATGATTAAATTAAACAAATTTGAAACTGGCCAATTTCTAACTCAAACTATTGAAGTTGAACATTTTCGCATTTCAAGTGCGTAAAATTA
This sequence comes from Belonocnema kinseyi, assembly GCF_010883055.1. Taxonomy (NCBI): domain Eukaryota; kingdom Metazoa; phylum Arthropoda; class Insecta; order Hymenoptera; family Cynipidae; genus Belonocnema; species Belonocnema kinseyi. The sequence goes on along the minus strand of NC_046662.1, from coordinate 8,192,360 downwards.
CAATTTAGAATGCAAAGCTTGTTATTTTGTACAATTTTTAATTTGAAGGATTTTAATCGATTTAAATTAATTTTAGAATAATTCAAGGGTTTTAGAGAGATTTTAACGTTAAGTTGAAGTTTTTTATAAATATTTTCAAGGGTTTCACAGGATTTTAAGTGATTTATCAATATTTGAAGGAATCTCAGATTATTTTTACAGATCTAAAAATATTTCAATGGGATTTCAAGTAATTTTAACAGGTTAAAAAAAGTTTTGAGTAATTTTAAATTATTTCGAACAGAAGTATGCAGTATCGCGGGCTTTCCAAATGTTTCAATTAATTATGACGGGTTTAAAAAAGGAATTTTATGGTATTTTAAAGAAATTTATAGGTTTTTTATGAGTTTTCAATTATTTAAAAAAAAAAAACAAATTTTTATTTACACTATTTTTATAGGGGTTGTAGCCAGTGAACCGATAGTAATCATTTCCTGATATATTGCCACATTTTATATATTACAATTGATAAGTGTTTAATTAAATAAAAATGCGTCGTTTTCAGTAATTAAGCCCTTTTCAGCTAAATAAAATTTAGTATTTGAAATATAGAAATAGCCAGTACCAGGCGCGTGTTTGTTGGCTAGTAAATTTAAAACTTAACGTCATGTCTAGCCCCTCAAACTCTTAAAGTGATCAACTCTAAAAATGTATGGATTTATTATTAACGAATGATGACATCATGTTTTTTTTCCAAAAATTGAGCACTGCCTTAAACATTATAGAAACGCAGAAACCACTATAATATGTACACGTATGGGACAAAAAATAACAATGATAAAAAAGCTGAGCCATTTATAACCAAATGTCCGAATTTTTAAACAAACAAGATTAAACTTCAACGAAAAACCTTTGCATTTACCAGCTAAAAAGACAAATTTTTTCGAAGAAACTTACATTTTTTAACAGAAAAATGAACTCTCAACCAAAAATGTTAATATTCCAACAACAAAAACAAACGAATTTTAAACAAAATAGTTAAAAATTTAACAAAATAATTAATTTCTCAACAAATTAGTTAAATTTATAACCAAATTGTTGAATTTTCACTCTAAAAAGATGAATTTTCAACAAAATAGTCTAATATTCAAGCAAAAATGATTAAACTTCAACCAAAAAGGATTGAGTTTTGAATGAAATAATTAATTCTGCAGAAGACAGTTAAAATATCAACAAAAAAGGCTGAATTATCAATTCTAAAGGACGATTTTTCTGTCCAGATAGACAAATTTGGAACAAAACAGTTTCTTTTTTGACCCAAAAAAATAACTAACAAAATATGTGAATTTTCAACAAAATAGTTACATTATCAACTAAATAATGCAAAGATGAATTTTCAAACAAATAGTTGAATTTCCAAATAAAAAATTTCAAGCTGCAACTAAAAACCGTTGAAATTCAAATTCACTCTCAACAACAAATTTAATCATCAATATTAAAAAATATATAGTTTAAAGGTCAACCGAAGAGTAAAAATTTCGAAGAAATAATTATATATGCAAAACGTAGTAGTTGTTTTAACAAAATATTTGAATTTTCAATCTCCAAAGATGAAATTTCTAAGCAAAGAGATGCATTTTGATACCAAAAAGACGGATTTTGAACCAAGAGGATTAATTTTCTACCAAAAAACGAATTTTTAATAAAATGCATACATGTTAAAAAAATTGTTTAATTTTCAACTAAAGAAATGAATTTTCAACAAAATATATGAATTTTTAACCAAATACTCAAATTATATATTAGCCAAAAAAAGAATTTAAAAAAAAAAAAAAACAATCCTCAACAAAATATTTATTTTTGTAATAAAAGAGGTGAATTTTTAACTAAAAAATAACAATTTTTAACCAAAAAACAACAAATTTGCAACAAACTAATTAAATTTTCAATAAAAAAACGAGTTTTCAACAAAATAGTACATTTTTTAACAACGAGGCGAAGTATCAACTGAAATGGTTAAATTTTCATTTAGAAAAATTAATTTTCAACCAAATAGTTGAATTTTTTTACTAAGAAAGTCATTTTTAACCGAAAACAAAGAAGGATTAACAACATAATTAAAATTTCAAACAGACATGAATTTTCAACAAGCATAGTTAAATTTTTAGTTGAAAAAATTTAATTTTCAATTGAAAAAATGTAGTTTTAACAAAGTAGTTAATTTTATAAGCAAATAAAAATAAAATAAATAAATTTATAGTCAAAAGATTAATTTTGAATAAAACAAACAAATTAGTTAAGTTTCCAAATAAAGTAATGAATTTTTAACTAAAATTAGGAATTTTCAACAACAAAAATTTCATAATTTTTCACAAAGTAGATCAACTTTCAACCAATTATTTGACAAAGTATTGATTGTCAACCAAAAAAAGATTTTTTAGTTTTAGGAAGAAAAAACATGTCAACCAAATGGCTGATTTTTTTGCAAAAATAGTTAAATTTTTATTTAAAAAAAGATAGATTTTCAAATAAAAATTGAAAAGTTAAATTTTTAATTAAAAAATTAATTTTCAAACAAAGAAATTATTTTCAACAAAATATATGAATTTTTAACCAAATACTCAAATTATTTATTAGCCAAAAAAAGAATTTAAAAAAAAAACAAGCCTCAACAAAATATTTATTTTTTTAACCAAAGAGGTGAATTTTCAACTAAAAAATAACAATTTTTAACCAAAAAACAACGAATTTGCAGCAAAATAATTAAATTTTCAATCAAAGAGATTAATTTACAACTGCATGCTAAATTTTCCGTTAAAAAAATTAATTTCTAATAAAAAAACGAGTTTGCAACAAAATAGTAAATTCTCTTATCAATGAGGCAAATTGTCAACTGAAACTGTTAAATTTTCAGCTAAAAAAATTAATTTTTAACCTGTTAGTTGGATTTTTTTCTACGAAACTCATTTTTAACCAAAAATTAATTGCCGACGAAAAACGTCAGTTCATACGTTAAGCGAAACACATTAATTTTTAACATAACAGTTATATCTTAATCAAAAAAGATTAAATGTTTATAAAAATATATGAATTTTCAACCAAGAAAGTTTTTCAATTTAGAAAGAAACAAAATTTCAACCCAATTGTTGAATTTTCTACAAAGCAGTAGAATTTTTAACCGAAAAAGAGAAGTTAGAATCAAGAATTCTTCACTTTCCCTGCCAAATAATATTTAAAGACCAGAAACTTAATATTCTCATACTGTTAACACAGAAATTCCATGAATCTGCAAGATTTTTTTTTCAAAATCCCTAACTTTTCCTGACCAATAAAATAGAAAGTAAAAAAAATTGTAGCATTATTTCCAAAATAGTGACAACGCTAAAAAAAAGTGTCAAACAGTGCCAAGAGTCGGAGCCCTGATACTAATAAATAAAAAAAACTTTGCATGTCTAATCCCCGTAAAGTGTAAAGTGATCAGCTCTAAAAATGCATGACTGTATTATTAACGCAGGATGACGTCATGCACATTTCCGAAAATTCAGGATAGATTCAAACAGTACAACAAAAGTACAGATCTTTACAAGAATATCCAAACATCAAAAAAACTCGAAAATGAAGTAGTGCTTTGTTAACGGTGTAGAATGCTTATGATGTAGAACAATGATTTGATTGAAAAAAAAAATGAAAACGATAAAAAAATCAGAGCAGACATGCTGTGGACAGCTGTCAGCTGAGCGCTTTCGCGGAGAATCATAAAGAAAAAATGATTGTATCATTGACAACTACATACCCCGATAGAAATACAATTTTCGTCGCCACCGGAGGGAAACTTGACAACGAACTTGGAGCCAGCCTTTTCCTCAGAATCATTCAGTGGCCGAAATCGACAGACTACTCTGATGCTATCTTCTGCAGCGATTTCCCTTTCCCTCGGAGTCTCCATGGCCATTACCTTTTTACACTCGACGACTCGAAATCCCAATTAGATGTGGAGTTATTTTCCTAAGTTCCACGCATAGGCAAAAGTCTAGAATTATGCTTTTACCGCATGAAACAAGCCTGATCAGAGATCACTGTCACCACGGCTCCATGTACTGCAAGATGGCCGATTCTTGGTTGGTTGGTACTTTTAGTACCAAAGTACCAACGACCCGCGAGTCGTCTCAGCGACTTTATCAAAAATAACTTTTTAATAATCAACACTAAAATAAATCACATCTGCACAACACTTTTAGAACTCACGTTAGCGAGTTTCTGCTGCTCTGAAATTTTGGGCATTTAATTTATTTTCCCACTTTTCATTCAGACCAGGGATGGGTATGTGCATTACCTGACGTAAGTAGGTATTTCAAGATGTGACGTCCCCTGACAAGATGTCTGCACGCTGAGGGCCAAGCAATACCATTAGCGTGTTAGGAAAGTTTCTTTTTTAAATAAATTGAAAAAAATTATTATTGACTATAAGTTCATTTCTATATTGTTTATTATTTTTCAAAACCTATTTAATTTAATAGTAAAACCGTTGGAAAATAAAATCATCGAATTTATTATTTAATTAAATAGCTTTTGAAACATTGAAACCAATATCCAACACTACGCTTATCGTGAAATATCGTTTTTTATAACAATTTATTTTAAAAATAAATGTTCGTCTCTAAGCATGTAGACATCTTGGATTTTCCCCACCGAATCTGAAATACCTCAAATGCATGCGGTTCAATGATTTCAATTTACCATGTAATGTTGTTTTATATGTAATAAAATTCTAATTTGAGAGTTTTATACGTTTTATACGATTTTATTAATAATGCATGGTTTTTTATATGTTAACGTAAGAATCGTATTGAACGTAAAATGCGTATGAGATGTAAGAATTAAGAAACTCAAGTAACGTGTCACAACCCATCTCTGCTTTTCGGTTACGCCACCGTCACCGCCAACGCCGTGGATTCGGCAAAAACTGGCGAAAACTATGAACAGTCGTGCATAGAATTTATACATCTGGAAAAAATGTGGTTTCAAAAATTTGTTGTACGATCAAATTTTGATTTTTCAACTTTTTGACCAAATTGAAAAAGCTGTTATCATAATCTTGTAGGGCTTTCAAAAAGCACGTTTTTCTTTTCCAGACTTATTTTCGTATCATGCGTTGTTTGGCTTAAGGGCATGTGACACAGCTAAATACCTATATTACCGACCACAGTTTTTCAGTTCACTGAATGTTTTTTTGAACCTAAGAACTTTTTTTGTAAGTAAAATATCGAGCTGAAACTCCGGGAAATGTATTAGAGTGCAATAAAGTACGTTTATGTACTGCATTTTGGTAGAAACTTCACTGAAAATTATTTCATCTTTTTTCTGAACCTCAACATTTTTTGAACGTTCGAACTTTTTTTATACATAAAATATCGGTCTCAAACTTTGAGAAATGCAAGAGTCGAAAGAAAACTACGTTTAAGTACAAAGCTTAATAACAAAAGATGTAAAAAAAAATATTTCAACAATCAATTCCAACGGTATCAGCCGGTAACGTTGTACACGAAAATACGAAACCTGGCGGCCACTAGGCGAGGCTCTAGAGATTTCGTATTTTCGTGTACAACGTTACCGGCTGATACCGTTGGAATTGATTGTTAAAACATATATTTTTACATCTTTTATTATTAAGCTTTGTACTTAAACGTAGTTTTCTTTCGGCTCTTGCATTTCTCCAAGTTTGAGACCGATATTTTATGTATAAAAAAAGTTCGAACGTTCAAAAAATGTTGAGGTTCAGAAAAAAGATGAAATAATTTTCAGTGAAGTTTCTACCAAAATACAGTACCTAAACGTACCTTATTGCACTCTAATATATTTTCCAAAGTTTCAGCTCGATATTTTATTTACAAAAAAAGTTCTCAGGTTCAAAAAAACTTTCACTGAACTGAAAAACTGTGGTCGGTAATATAGGTATTTAGCTGTGTCATATGCCCTTAAATCGTTCATTTTAGTTTGTTTTTCTGGATTTTGAAAATGCTATAACTCTAGTAATTTTTGATTTTTCAAAAAAAGTCATTAGGATAAATTGTTAAATTTGTTGAATTTTAGACTGAAAAAGATTAATTTGCAACAAAAAATGGAATAATTACATTTTCAGTTAAAAAAATTAATTTTTAACCCAATAAAAAAAGAATTTTCAACAAAATAGTCAATTTTTTACCAAAAAGGTGAATTACCAACTGAAATAATTAAAGTTTATTTGCAATTTAGAAAACGTAATTTTATCTAATTTTAATCTCCAAAAAAATAGTTCATATTTTAATCAAAAAGGTGAACATTCAAGACAAATACTTAAAATTTCAGATAACAAAATTAATTGTCAACCAAAAAGTTATTTTTTCTATCAAAATGTTGAATTTTAAACTAAAAAAAAACGAACCATTTTTAATCAAATATTAATTTTTTGATCAGATAAGTAAATTATCCAATTAAATAATTAATCTTTTAGTTGAAAAAAAAATTTACAACCAAATAGTTAACAGAATAATTAAATTTTCAACTAAAAAGCAACAAAATAGTTAATGTTCTAATCAAAAAGGTGAACATTCGAGTGAAATAGTTAAAATTTCAGTTAAAAAAATTAATTGTCCACCTAATAGTTAATTTTTTAATGAAAACGTTGAATTTTAAACTAAAAAAACAACAATTTTCAACAAAATATTAATTTTCTAGCCAAATAAGTAAATTGTCAACTTAAATAATTAAATTTTTAGTTAAAAAAAAATTTCCAACCAAATAGTTTGAATATCAACAATACAAAAACAAAATTGCCAACCAAAAATGAAATTTTTAAATTTCCATTAAAAATTATTTTTAACCGAAAAAACTATTTTTTAACAAAACCATTACATTTTCAACCCAAGAGATTATTTTTCAGGTGAAACCGATAAATTTTCAGTTAAAGAAAAAAACAATTTTCAAACAAAGAAAACGAATTTTCATCTAGAAATATGAATTTTCAACCAAAAATGAAATATAGTTTAATTTTCAGTTTCAAATTAATTTTCCTTAAAAAAGAAAAAACTAATTTTCAGGAAAATAGTTAAAATTTCAAACCAAAAAGGTGAAATTTCAATTGTAATAATTCAATTACAGTTAAAAGAAATTATTTAAAAAAAGGAATTTTTAACAAGAGATGAACTCTCAACAAAATAGATTAATTTTTTAACAAATAATTAAATTTTCAAACAAAAAGAGCAATGCTCAATAAAAAATTTAATAATTGATATTTAATCCAAGAAAAGTGAATTTTCAATCAAATAAATAATTTTTCAACCAGAAATAGAATTATTTAATTTTTAGTTTAAAAAATAATTTTTAATTTATATAACTGAATTTTCAACCAAATTATTTAATTTTCATTGAAAAAATTACTTTTCAACAGAAAAAAAATTGATATCTAAGGAGATGCATTTCTAACAAAACAGTTCAAATTTCGGCAAAGTTGTTTAATTTTCAAACTAAGAAGACGAACTATCTACAAAACAGTTGAATTTTCAAGCGGAAAAAAGGAATTTTTAACCTTCAAAATTAATTTTCTACAAAAATATAAAATTTCGACAAAATACATGATTTTTCAACAAAAAAGTTCATTTTCAGCCCAATAGTTTGAATTTTTAACAAAGAAAATTAATTTTTTACCAGAAAGGACGAGTTTTTAACAAAATAAAAGGTGATTTGGTTAAAAACTAAATTATTTTCTTAAGCATTCAATAATCTTGATAAAAAGCCATCCTTTTTCTTGGGAAATTAAACTATTTTGTTCTAAATTCGTCTTTTTGAGTTAAAAATTCGACTACTTATTTGAAAATACGAATTTTCAACAGAAAAGAAGCATTTTTTAAATCGACAGTTGAGTTTCCAATTAAAAAGGATGTCTTTTTAATGAAATTATTAAATTCCCGAAAAAGAAAAAGGCGAAAAAATGGAAATATGTTTCAAGGCTGTAAAACCTGATATAAATAAATAGAAATTTGTATAATTCATAAATCAAAAAACAATAGTTTAAATAAAGACTGAACTTCATTTCAAATAATTTAATAATATTAGATTTGAAAACTGAAAATTTTGTTTAGAAAATAATTTTTTGGATTACAGAAAGTGTGTAATTTTCGACCAAAAAACTGATTAAAATAATAAACACACCATAGTATTATTGTAACAAAACGACACTTTTATTTAATTTCTTTAATATTAACAATAAAAGAAATCTTCTAACACATAATATAATATAATAATACACTATCCACGTTTCATTACTTGCATATAATTACATATGTTAACGACGGTTAACATTCCTAAACTCTTAATATAAGTGTAATATATTTTAGAATGAATTCTCCATAGACTCACACTTTGAAAAAAGCCTATACAGTGACTGACACCTCCTACTTTATATATAAGGGTGGCCCTTAAAACTTAAAAGTTCAATTTTCAAAAATCATACCTCTCCATTTTTTTTTATTTTAGTGGCAGAAACTCAATCGAATTTTCTCAAAAAAAAAAGTTTCAGTGGCGCTGAATATAGAAATTACTTTATTAATTGAAAAAATTATTTTTTCGGTTCGTTTGGATTAACACTGATTTAAATTAGAATATCAGACCATTATTTATTTTTTAATTACATAAGTTTCTGATAAAACATTTTTCAACTTTTTAAATATTAATTTTAATTTCGCCGAATTCGAAACAGTACTTTTTTTTTATTAAAAATGAATTTCTATATTCAGCAAGATTTTTTTGTTCATTTTCAAATGTATATCCTTACTTGCTACCTAAAACAGTAAACAAAACCAAAAATCTACAGTTTTTGCAACCGCCAAATAAATTAAAACATTTTTATAAACTTCCCAAAACCATTAACGCCTTTTTTTCAATTTGAGAAAATTCCAGGGAGCTTCTGTCACTAAGAGACAAAAAATGGTAGGGGTACCGCTTTTGAAAAATTGAACTTTTAATTTTTAAACACTACTCCTGTGTGTATAATATTATATCAATTTGGCATTTGAGAATGAAATTAGTTTAAGCAATTATATTTTACATATGTTATAGATTATCAGAAAGTAGTATTAGAATTTTGCAAGAGGTTTATGTGCTTTATAATATTTGAAAATCATTGTACAAGATGATCAGGATTGGGATTTTTTTAAATATTAAATTCCCTGCTGAGAATCAATTGGATGAATAATAATTTGCCAAAACATTATTTGGCAAACTTTTTTTACACAAAATGGGTTATTTTCTTCTTTTTTCTGACTTTTTTTTCAATTTTCAACTGTTCAAAATTGAAGAAAACTGTAAATTAAACTGTTGAAAATTCAATTTTCAACAGTTGAATGATCTTTTTGTTTAAAATTTTAAATATTCGAAATTGAAAAAAGTGAAAATTTAACTGTTGAAAATTCCACTTTTAACAGTGTCATTTGCAATTTAATCCATTTTTTAAATTTCCATCTGTTTAAAATCGAAAATCTATTTTTTTCACTTTTTTCAATTTTCGACTGTTAAAAATGCAGGTATTCAATATTGAAGAAAATTGGAATTATTTTTTTCAATTTTCATCTGTTCCGAATTGAATTTGCAATTTTTTTTATGTTGAACTTTACAAAATTGAAATTTTCTTCAATTTATTTAATCTTTAACTATTCAAAATTAAGTTTGTAATTGTATTTAATTTTCAACATTTGAATTTCCAATTTTCTTTCATTTTCAAAATTTTTAAATCAATTGTTAAAAATTCAATTTTCTTCATTTTATTACATTTTTAAATGTTCAAAATTAAATTTGTAATATTCTTTAATTTTTAACAGTTAAATTGCCAATTTTATTCAATTTTAAAATTTTCAAACTTAAAATTTCAACTGTTAAAAATTTTGTATTAAAACTTCAACAGCTAAATTGTTAATTTTCTTCTATTTTTCTCAACTATTAACTGTTCAAAATTGAAGAAAAGTGCACATTCAATTTTTTTTGCAATTGTTAAGTGTTGAAAAATCAGTTTTTAAAAATATAAGAATATTTAAAATTAAACTGCTAAAAAATAAATTTTCATGTGTTCAAAATTATAAACTCAACTGTTGAAAATTTACTTATCAACATTTAAATTTGGAATTTCAAGCATTTTTTTCATTTTTCAACCGCTCAAAATGGAAGAAAATTATCGATTCAATTTTTCTCAATTTTTAATTTTTCAAAATTGAAGATAATTGCAAATTCAACTGCTGAAGATTGAAAAAATTAAATTATTTACAGTTATAAATTAAACTGTTAAAAACCAAAGAAAAACAAGAATTTAATTATCAATAATATTTAAATTTCAATTGTTAAACATTGAAGAAAATTGCAAATTCAATTGTTAAGAATTCAATTTTTGTAATTATCTTTAGTTTTCAAATTTCCTCAGTTTTCAATAGTTGAAAATTGAAGAATGTTGAAAATTCTCAATTTTCGTCAGTGTTCAATACATGAATTTTCAAAATTCGAATTTGCAATGTTTTTTTTAAATTTTCAACAATTAAATTGTCAATTTTCTAAAAAAGATTTAAATATTCAACTGTAAAAAATAAAGTAAACTGCAAAATCAACTGCTGAAAATATAATATTCTAATGTTAAAAATAGAAATACACTGAAAATTAACGTTTAGCTGCAGAAAATTAAATTATCAATTGTCTTCAATTTTCAACAATTGGATTCTAAATTTATTCAATTTTCAACTTCTAAATTCTTATAATTTGAACATTCACCTGATGAAAATTCCATTTAAAAAAATTGTATTGAAAACAAGTTTCAAAAATTGTATAGTAACACAATTTTACACGAGAATTTAATAAATGGGCATTTAATCAAAATTTACAATTTTTGCAAAGTTGATTTTTTCGGAAACGGGTCGCCCTTGACAAATAATATTACGGCAAATGAATATCCATCCAATGGACTCAAAGTGGGAAATTTATGAGATTAAAAAATTCCAATTCTGATAATCTAATTGTCAGTATAGAAATCTCATCTGCTTAACTCTCTGATTAACTTTCAATTCGAAAAAAAAGCTTTCCTAATAAGAATAAATAATCGCCTAAGAGAAAATGCCAAAAATCAGTTACTATGGGAATGTCAATAACTTTATAGCTTTTACATATTGTAATATACGAAGGATGGATTAGAGCAGTCAATTTATAATTGTCATGTTATAAGTTTGACTGATTTATTCCACTCTTTATTTATGGAAATTCTCTACTTGCTATAAGACTAGTTGTGGATTCAATACATATTTGCCGATGGAAATTATTCGCAAAAAGAAAGATAAATTGCTTCACAATTCCTTGTAAACTCTATTCTTATATGTGCCACTTTAAAACAAAAAATTGTGTTTTATATTTGACTACGAATTTCTAGAAAATTTAAAGAAATCAACAATACAATTTTTTACATTAATATTAATAAAACGCACATAGAAAAAGAAGAAATAAAAAATTCAACCTGAAAATCTCCTTCCTTCTTTTTATAAATATTAATAAAAAATATTTATAAAAACCTACCCACGTTTCGATTTTCATTTAACACCCTTTTTTTAAAGAGTTAATTGTCTAAATTTAATAAACACTTCCTTTTTTAATTTCCATGAATTTCGTAGTTAAATTTGAATGTTGGAAGCAGAATTTAAATTTATATTTATTCTGTACTTAATCTTTTAAATTTAAATTGCATTTTGCTTCTAAATGACATATTTTAAAATGTATTTTGATGTGCGTACCTTCATTCATTAACAAACAATTTAATGTTTACGATATTATTATAAATAATTTGCTCTCAGACTTAAGATGGTTACAGCCCAATATGTCGAAGGCATTTTTAGAGTTACATTTTTACCATTATTATTATTATTACTACTATTATTCATACTTTATAGGCTTCACATTAAGTAATGTATATTGCTGTCATAAAAAATTCTGACAACACTGGCCAAACTTTTGATGAAGATTTACTAAGCAAATATTTTACAAATTTTCTATCAATACTGCTCATTCGAATAATCCGATAAAAAGGGCAGTGATACAATAATGAAATTGTCTATTATCTATTAAAGGACCCCGCACTAATAATTTTACTTGAGAAAGTATCCGAGAATTTAAAGAAAGTCCAGCTGATTTTTGTATTGTCACAGCAGGCATTTCCCTCACAAAATAAAAAGTAAAATCACATGTAAATTAGGAGCTAAAAAATAGCCAGATTTCAGTAAATTCTATTTGGCCCTAATTGCCCATTAATTACTGGGGGGTCCTTTAGAATTTTGAGTAGGGACCATATAATCGCGGTCTACCTGCTTGCTGGACGATGCCCATTTGATAGCCTACTTACTTGCTCCATCCCCTCAACCCAATTTTCCCTCATCAATTTGGCGAAAAATGTCCAAGTATCCGAATTTTGAAACAAATACTTGAATTTAACTGAAATACTTCAAATTTTTAAACAAGATACATTTTCTGCCAAAAAATACAAATTAAAAAATACATGCATTTTGAGGGTGGCTGTTTTAATCGAAGAAAAAATTCCTGATCATTTCCCGGTTTTTTCCCGGTTTTCAAACATTTTTCACTGCAAATGAAATTTAAAAAATCAAACTATATTCTAAAAATTTTTCCACATAATGTAATAAACAGTAAACAACAAATTAAATCATTCAAAGTAGAACCCTTGAATTCCAAACTTTTAAAATTCAAGTTTAAAATTTTTTCAATTCAAAAATTGTGTATTCAAATGATCAAAAATTTTCACATACCAAATGAAGTTAAATTATTTTAATTTTAAATAGTCTAAGAACTTTTTCGGAACTTTTAAACTTTTAGAAAATCCTGCATGGTTACACAAAAACTAAATTTGAATTTATAAATAGCAATAGAACACTTATTATTTGTAAAAATATTAGAGTAATTTTAAGAGATATTTAGAAGTTTTAAAAAGATTCGAATTAAATTTAGAACTTGAAATAATTTTAAATACTTACAGCCGAAGTTAAAATAAAATTTAGATTTTTGCAGATTTCAAACAAAAAATTTAGAATTTTTTTTAAGAATTGTGAAAGTCTGAAAAAGAATAAATATTTTCTTAAGATTCTTAGGAAAATTGAAAATGATTTTTCACTTTTAAAAATTATTGTAACAGAAAGTTTAAAAAGATTTTAAGAGATTTAAAAAATGATCAAAAAATAACATGGAAGATTTTAAGGATTTTTTTTAATTTGCAGGATTTTCAAAAATTGTAGGAAAATTTTGATTAATTTTAAACTATATTTAGAAGTTCTGAAAAAAATGTTAACACACTTCGTTTAAATAACTTGAAATAATTTCAAGTTTTTAATTAATTTCGAACCTTTTCAAAACTTCTAAATATATCTTAAAGTTACTCAAATTTTTTCTACAAATAATAAGTGTTCAATTCTTATTTATGCGTCAAAATTTAACAATTTCACTTATAAATTAAACACTTTTTAAATAGAACAATTAAAATTATCATGCTAAAAGTGTAAAAGTTCTTCGAAAAGTTTTTCAGTTTCAAATTGTTTTCTTTTAAATATTTAGTTTCAATTTACTCGCCTTAAATGAACAGTGAAATATTGCTAAATGTTAAATACTTATTCTTTTTTTACATTAAAAATTTTTTAATTGAATGGGATGAAAATTAAGTAATTTAGACTGACAATTTATCAATTTAATAAAAACTTTTAATTATGACTATATTATTATGGATTTATTTTTAAGTTGAAAAATGGTAAAACGCACGTTTAAATTCTTTAATGGCTAAAAAATAATAGAAATAATATATTAATAAAAATTATTTATTAAATTTAATATAAAAATTAATATAAAGGAAGACCTGGAACTCTGAATTAAAAATATATTATTGATAAATCATAACAATTTTTATTTAAAAATAAAATTGTCGGAATAAATGATATATTAATGTCAATTCTTATCAAGACTTTCGGATTGAAACAGTTACATTTTGGAAATTCTCAAATTTTGAACTTGAAATGCTTTTGATTTTTAATTGTTTATATTTTCAAAACTGCCCTTTAATTATTTTAAAAACTGTGAAAATCGAACTTGGGCAAATTTTTCTTCTGAAAATTCGTAAAAATCCCGGTTTCCCGGTTCGGCGGCCATCCTGTTTTTTTTTATAAAAAAATCTTCGATTTTAAAAACTTCAAATTTGTTTTAACCTTTAAAACTGCATTTTTAAATTCTTTAAATTAAAATATATGCTTAAAAAATCTAAAATGGAAAATTTGTAAAGCAAAAGATTTTCGAATTAAGCATTCTAAACTAAATGATATAATAATTTATAAAAATCACAATTTAAAAAATTATTTAAAAAACGGTTGAAATCAAAGTTGGACAACGTTTTTATTCTGAAAATTTGGTAAGATTCCCGGTCAAAAAATAAATTCACTGTCATTTCCCGGTTTTCCCCGGTGTCATAAAATTTCCGGTCACTTCCGGTATTCCAGGTTTCCCGGTCCAGCGGCCACCCTGATTTTTTAAACGAAATAGTTGATTTTTCAATTAAAGAAGACAAAATTTCAACCAAATAGATGAATTTTGAACTAGAAAAAAAATCAACTTTCATCAAAAATGGAATAGGTACATTTTTAGTCAATAAAATTTATTTTTAACTTAACTCATGAATTTTCAATCAAAATGATTAATCTTCAATTTAAATAGTTGAATTTTCAAACTAACAAAAATAAATTTTTACTGAAAAAAGATCAATTGTCAACCAAAACTTAAATTTTCAGTTAAGAAATGAATTTTTAGGCAAACAGATTAATTTTTAATTAATCCTATGAAATATTCAACTAAAGTATTTGAATTAAATAATTGAACTTTAGAAAGAAGATTAATTTCTACCAAAAAGACGAATTTCCAACTGAAAAAATAAATAATTTTTCAACCAAAAATATAATTATTTAATTTTGAGTCAAAAAATGAATGTTCAGCCAAAGAAATGAGTTTTTAATTAATACTGCGAAATGTTTAACTGGTATAAAAGTTACATTTTCTGTTGAAAAAAAAAAATAATTTTCAACCAAAAAGGAAACAAATTTGCGGGAAAAAATTAATTTTTAATAAAAATTATGAATCTTCAAAAAATAATAATAATATTTTTCAACAAAATAGCTCGACTTTTAATCAAGTAATTTGATTTCCAACATAAAAGATGAATTTTAAACTAAAATGACAAATATTTAATTGGAACACTTGAATTTTTAACAAAAAGATTAACTTTCAAAGAAAAAGATCATTTTCACTATTCGAGTGTAATAGGTTAAATTTTTAGTTTGAAAAAATTACATTCAATAAAAAAAATTTCTTAAAAAAAAGTTACATGTTCAAAAAAAGTTATTAAATTTCATCTAAAATTGTAAATCTTTGACTAGAATAGTTGAATTTTCAACCAAGAAAATTGATTTTTACCAAAAAGACGCATTTTCAACTAAAAAATCAATCTGAATAATTAAAAAGTTAAAATAAAAATTTAAAATAATTGTCCATTAAAAAAACGATTTTTTAAAGGAAATACGTGTATTTTCAACAATATAGTTGAATTTTCTATTAAAAAAGAACAATTTTTATTCAAATTGTTGAACTTTTAACTAAGAAAGACTAATTTTCAACTAAAAATGGAACAGTTGAATTTTCAGTTGAGAAAATCAATTTTCAACCAAATTGATGATTTTACAACTAAAATGATGAATCTTCGACTGGAAGGGTTGAAATTTTTATGAAAAAGAGGAATTTTCAACCACAATGATTAATTTTCTATAAAAAAGACGAATTTTCCACAAAGTACATACATTTTCAAACAAATAGTTGAATTCTTAAGTAAAAAATTTCTATTTCCAGCCAATTAGTCGAAATTTCATTTTAAAAAAAGGTAAATTTTCAATTTAAGATCGAACAAAAAGCTGTTTTCTTATCAAAAAAATTGTTATGCTATAAAATCATAAAAAAATATTTACAATTAAAAAACAGATCTCCAAACTACTTTACTTTTCGGTTCATCAGAGACAAAAGTAACAATTGCAAAAAGAGGGACAAAAAATAAATTTTCAAAAAAAAATAAAATAGTTCCATTTTTCTATTAAAAATCTAATTCTTCAAAAAAAAAATGCATTTTCAGCAAAATAGTTACATTTTCGACTGGAATAGTTCAATTTAAAAAAAAAAAAATTTCTTGAAAATATAATCAAGAATCCAACGACCAAATTTGGACAACCACCACAAAATGTTCCCATTGGAATCTGGAAAAACAAAAAGGAAACAAGTTTCCCCCTCCTTTCTCCCTAAAAAAGAAAACTATTTTTCTTTACTTTGGATGAAAATAAAAAGGAGGAAAGAAAAATGAGAAGGCAACCAACCAAATCCCCTTCCTTCTCTTTTTAATTTTTCCGTCCTCTTTATTCCCACCATTATCAAATCCCAATAAAAATTTTTTTAAAAAAACAATAAATAAAATTATGTAATAATCACCAACGTTTCAGCACTCATACAGCACCCTTATCAAGGCAAAAAAAAAATATATAATATAAAATAAAATCAAAATAAAATAAAAATAAAATTTGTTGCCAGGAATATTATTTTTGTTTTATTTTCTTTCATTTCATTTTTTTTATTTTATATTATATATTTTTTTTTTTTGCCTTGATAAGGGCACTGTATGAGTGCTGAAACGTTGGTGATTATTACATAATTTTATTTATTGTTTTTTTAAAATGTTTTTTATTGAAATTTGATAATGGTTGGAATAAAGAGGACGAAAGAAATAAAAAAGAGAAGAAAGGGGATTTGGTTGGTTGCCTTCTCATTTTTCTTTCCTCCTTTTTATTTTCATCCAAAGTAAAGATAAATAGTTTTCTTTTCTTCTTTTTTTCTTTTTTAGGGAGAAAGGAGGGGGAGACTTGATTCCTTTTTGTTTTTCCAGATTCCAATGGGAACATTTTGTGGCGGTTGTCCAAATTTGGACGTTGGATTCTTGATTATATTTTCAAGAAATTTTTTTTCATCAATTTGATTATTGGACGTTGAAGGAGGATTTTACATTGGATTGTTTTCCTATTTGAATATCCTACAATCCAAAAAATTAATTTTTAATATATGAGTTTAACTTTGAACCAAGTAGTTGAATTTAAAAATAATGAAATGAATTCGTAGCCTAATAAACACACGGCTGGCAGACGGCGATCAAATGGACATCCCCCAAAAATTTCGTACGCATCTTTTCTGCAATACAATTTATACGACATTAAGAACTGTTGGTTTCATAGCATACAAGCGTGTCGTCATAATAAATATTAAAAATATAGTAACTTCCTAACTACTTTCGACCTTTCTGAAACGCATTCGTTCGAGAATTTTGAGTAACTTTAAAAATTCAGTATATATACTCAATATTCCAACTAGAAATATGACTTGAAGCAGTAAAAGGACGAACGACTTTATCCTTGCTTTTATTATTTGCACCGATCCCATAGGACACAATTGAGTGTCGTTGATATATCTTTTCATAATCTACCAGCTTTGTACAATACGTGCAGAATATTTAACCCGTAATTTAAAAACATTTCCTTCAACTATTTACATTTTGATCTTTATGTTTGTTTGTTTGTTTTTTTTTGTTCTAAAATGCAGTCGTGTAAAAAAATGCTAGTTAGCAAATATCTAAGATTTGAAATTTGTTGCGGTTTATCACTGTAATATGGCAACATCAAATCAATAGTTCCCAAAACCTTACTCAATTCCAAAGGTGTTAGTTTCCTCGACAGCCAATAATAATTTTTCGTATAAAATTTCTGGAGTAGGATATGGCGGAAGATCCAGCCTATTGAAGCACGTGTGTGCCCTGAAAAAAAAACAAACAATTCATTTGTTATATATATATATATATTTAATTTATTTTTTACGTTGCCAAAAAAATATTTTTTCAACTCTATCGACAACAGACTTCAGAGGCAAAAATAATCAGATTTTGAACCAAAAATCTAATAGTTACATTTACAGTTCGAAAATTATTTGCCAACAAAACAAAAAAGAATTTTTCAACAGAATAGTTACATTTTCCACCCAAAAAGACGAATTTTGAACGAAATAGTTGAGTCCTCAACCAAAACAGACTAATTCTCATACAAAAGTATTAATTAATAAAATACATAAATTTCCAACTGAAAAATATCAATTTTCATATTTTGAAAATGGACTTGTTGAAATTTCAGATAAAAAAAAATTAATTTTCAACAAAGAAAGTGCATTTTCATCAAAAACTTAAATATTCAGTCAAAGAAATGAAAAACAAAAATAAAAGTATTTTGAACAGAGAAGTTCAATTTTCGACCAATAATTAAAACTTTAAACATTCTTAGCGAAAAATAAGAAATTTTGAACCAACCTGTTGAATTTTCAAGCCTAAATGACAAATTGTTAACCAAATAGTTGAATTTTCAACCTAATAGTATGCATTTCAACAAAAAAATTGATTTTCAACCAAATAGTGGAATTATCTACCAAAATGTTTGAATCTTCAAACCAAAAACACAGAATCAGTAATAATTATTGTCTTCCAAAAAAGACGAATATCAAAAAAAAAAGTTGTCAGTTAAAAGAAATTAATTTTTTTTTTAATTCCATTCAACTTCTTCAATTTTCATCCGGAGATATGAATCTTCAAAAAAAGTAATAGTTGATATTTCTACCTAAAAATATTATGACTTTAAATAAAAAACAGTTGAATTACATTAAGAGAAACAAACTTTCAACAAAAAAGTTGAATTCTCCACTGAAACAGATTAACTTTCTACCAAAAAGAATAATTTCGTAGCAAAAAAGAGGAATTTTCAAACAAAATAGTAAAATTTCAACCCACAAGATGAATGTTTAACAAAAAAACATGCATTTTTAACAAAGTAGTTTAACTTTCAACAAAAAAATATGAATTGTTAAAAAAAATGTATTATATATTTTTATATTATATATATTTTATTAGAAAAAAATTTCGATATTAAATAAAATTTGATTTTATCAAAAAACGAACATTCAACTAAGAAAAATTTGTCATTCAAGAGCGAAAAAATGTCAAGCAAACATTTGAATTTGCAAGGAAAAAGATTAAATTTTCGGCCAAAAATAGAATATAGCTAAATTTTCAGTTTAAAAAATTTATTTTTAGACAGGGAGGTGTATTTTCAATAAAATAATGAATCTTTGACAAAAAAAAAGGTATTTTTAACAAAACAGTTTAAATTTCAATCAGGTAGTTAAAGTTTTAATCAAAAAAAGATTTTTATTATAAATCAAAGGCAGTTTTAATCAGACAAAACGACGAATTTTCAACTAAAAAAAATTTGCCGTTAAGAGAAAACAAAAGTGAAACAAATTTGAATTTTCAACCAAACAATTTAACAAATTAAATTTTTAGTTAAGAAAATTAATTTCCAATTAAATTTTTTTAAACATAATACAATTTAAACAACAGGTAAACATGCTCTCGAAAAAATTCCCAGGCTTTACAAAAAATTCTTGGGAATGAAATTTTTAAAGTTTAAACTTTTAAAATTGAAGATTAAAGGTTTATAAATTAAAAAACAGTTGTATTTAAATACTCAATAACTTACACCTATCAATTGGAAAGTACTAACACTTTTCAATAAAATAATTTTAAATTAAATGCATATAAACTAGAAAATTTAGAATTTTTTACTTTTATCAATAATTGATCAAAGTTAAAAATTCTACAATTATTATAATTGTAGAGTTTAAAGTTTCAGATTCAGTTTAAAAAATATAAATGCATGTTATTTTCAATGCTCTAAATTGAAAAAGCAATCCTTAAATTACAAAATTATAGTATTTTAGCCAATTTTAAGCTAGAAACATTCAAACTTGAACCATTATATTTTTTAAACTGAACCATTTTTGCATTAAAAGTTGAATTATCTTAATTTTAAATAGATTAGATATCCTTAAAAAGTTAAAAATTTTATTTCAAAGTATTCAAAAATATATATGTTGTGTCTCATTTTTTTCAAATTTAAAATTATTATTAAAAGTTTTTCACAAATTCTAAATACCTTTTAAGATGATTCAAATTTCAAATTATCTTTTAAGATAAAAAATTATTTTCTATTCTTTTAGAAATCTTAAGAAAATGTTTTTATTTTTTTGAAGCCTTTCACAATTTGGAATTTGTTCAAAACCTATAAATATCTCTAAGAATTACTCGAATTGTTCTACAAATAAGTTTCCAATTGTTATTTATACATAAAAAATCAACGCTGAACTCTGGAAATTCTTCAATTGATTAAATAAACATTTTTTTTATCAAAACTTTTCAATTTCAAACTCTTTTTATTTTCAATTGTTTAAATTAAGTAAAAGATTTTCAATTACGCATTATAAACTGGAGAATATCATAATTAAAGAAGATAAAAATTCAACTATTTTTTTTTATCTAATCGAGCTTGTACAGATTTTTCTTCTAAAATGGGTGAAATTCTCGGCCAAATATAAATTCACGAAAAAGAAACGAATTTCTAAGTAAAATGAAAAAAAAAATCAACCGAAATAATTAATTTTTAACAAAAGAGTTTAACTTTTCATCAATTTTCGACCAAAGTGATGAATTTTCAACTAAAATTATGAATCTTGAACTAGAATATATGAATTTTATACCTACAAAAAAGATGGACTTTCCAGAAAATACATACATTTTCAATAAAAAAATTGAATTTTTAAATTAAAATGTTAATTTTTAAACAAATAGTTCAATTTTTCGTTAAAAATCTCTTTATAAACTAAAAAATTTTATTTAAAAATTGATTTTCAACAAATTAATTACGTTTTTTAAAAGAAATGAATTTTTCATTAAAATCAAAAAAAATTAATTCGAATACTTGAATTTTTAACTGAAATGGAAATTTTTTTAGCAAAGCAATTATCTTTTCAAGAAAGAAAAAATATTTTGTACCAAAAAAATCAGTAAAAAATACGTTAATTTTCAACCAAATAGTTGAATTTTCATTTTAAAAATCTGAATTTCCAATCAAAAATAGAATGGTTGAATTTTCCGTTAAAAATCTAATTCGAAATAAAAAAAAAATGAATTTTCCTCAAAATCGTTAAATTACCTACTTGAATAGTTAAACTTTTTGATAAAAAATTGATTTTAAACAAGGTAATAACATTTTTAAAAAGAGATGAATTTTCGATGAAAATGATGAATCTTCATACAAAAAAATTAATTTTTAACAGAAGAGTTTAACTTTCAACCATTTAGTTGAATTTTTTACTGAAGAAAAATGAATTCGCAATAAACAATGTAACGAAATTTTCAATTGCCATTTAGCAATAATTCTTCTTTGAAATACTACTTCTACTCTAAAAAGTATATTCTTTATCTAAAATTTGGAAGAGAGGACTTTCAAAATCTGACAAATTCTGACTTGGAATAAAGATTTTTTTAAATCCGTTTTTCTAAATCTGAATGATAATTCTTTTAAAAAATTCCCGCTTCATGTTAAAAATTTTCTTATTCCAAATTAAATTATATTTCTTTCCGGAAACTCCCTGTCCTAATATAAAAACGACAATTTAACCAAACAGATGAATTTTAAACTACAATTATAGAATTTTCATTTGGAATAAGTAAATTGTCAGTTTAAAAAATTACTTTCAACAACAAAAAACTAACTTTCAACAAAAAAACTAACTTGCAGAAAAAAGTTACATTTTCAGACAAAGTGATGAATTTCTAAGTAAAATTGTAAACATTTAACTGCAATAGTTGCATTTTAAACCAAATAGATGAATTTTTAACTGAAATGATGAATCCTTAACTAGAATAATTGAATTTTTGACAAAAAAGACAAATTTCTAAACAAGGGGATCAATTTCTAACAAAAAATTTAATTTTTAGTTAAAAAACAACTTTATACAACCAGATTTCATTTCTATTTAAACCAAATAATTTCATTTCCAATCTAAAAGATGAATTTTCAACTAAAATGGTAAATATTTAATTTGAATGCTTGCATTTTTAACCGTAAAGAAGAATTTTTAAACAAGAAGACTAACTTTCAAAGAACAAGATTATTTTCTAGAAGAGAATACATTTTTTAACCAAATATGTGGATTTTTAATGAAATAATTTAATTTTCAATTGAAAAAGACAAATTTTCATTCAAATTGTTCAATTTTGAAGTAGAAAAGGTCAATTGGCTACTAAAAATGGAACAGTTAAATTTTTAGGTAAAGAAATTAATTTTCAACAAAACTGATTAATTTTAATCTAAAATGATGAATACTTTACTGAAATAGTTGAATTTTACCGCGAAAAGATGAATAAATAAATAATTTTTTTAAAATAATTTAATTTATAAATGCAAAATATCAATTTTCAATCAAAATAGTTGAATTTTCACCAAAAAAAGATGAATTGGTTTTCTACAAAGTAGTTACATTTTCAACTCGAAATTAATTTAAAATCAAAATGAATCTTCAACCAAAGAAGTTAATTTAAAAAAACGAGTTTAACTTTTAACTAACTTGATGAATTTTTAACTAAAAAAATATGAATTAGCAAGCAATAATTTTAAAAAATTTATTATAATTACGAGTTATTTCTTCTTTCAAATACTACTTCTACTCTGAAAACTGCTTGAAGTACTTTCCTTTTCTAAATAATTATTTTCTCCAATTTGCTGTACACGTCAGGATAAGAAAATTATTTTTACTTTATATTTGAAATATCGTCAATTCTATTATCAAACTTAAGTTGAGCTTAGAATAACTTTAGTTCATGTTTAATTTAAGAACAAGTATAATCAAAATTCCATTTCATTTTAAATCCTAAGATAAATTTCATGACAATAGTTATGACGAAAAGCAAATTTTTAAATGAATGCATTAAAATTAATTAAATTTGTTTACAATTTATAATTTTAGTTAATTTTTTTACACTTCAAAATTTTGTAAACTATAATTTTTGTTTAAATTCTGCAAAATAAAAAAAAATTGTCCTAAAATCTTCCAGAAAATAACTTTAAATTTTCCTAACAATCTAGAGAATATTGTTTGATTCTCTAAAAACCTTTCGAAATTCATAAAAAGCTTCTTTTTACAAAATTGTAAAAAATCTACATTTTTTTCAAAATATTTATAATTTTCAAATTAACCATTCTTTTTTTAAAACCTTTCTAAAATATCTAAAAATTCTAAATGCCTTTTAAAATTTTTTAAAGACAACAAAATTTGTCTTAAAGACTTCCAGATTCTTTTTCGAACATTTTTTGGAAATACTTTGAAATCTTTTACAAAATTATCCTAAAGCTAATTTTTAAAAATAAAAAATCATTTAAAATTTTTCTGAGAATCTAAACAAAATTTTTTCATTGGGTTGAAACATCACAAAAAATTAAATTTTTCACAAGTTCAAAAATTAAATTTGAATTGTTGGAATACTTTGAAATATTTATTAAGAATAATAGAATTTTTTTTGTAATTTTGATTCATTTTCTTTTAAAATCCCTCTTTCAGAATAAAGAAATCATTGGACATTTAACCATGAATCTTGAGACAATTTCACTTCTACAAATAAAAAAAAAATAATCCGAACAAATTGTTTTAAAATCTTTCAGATTCTTTTTCGACATATTTTTAAATCTTCAAAGCTTAAAATTAACCTTTCAAAATAAAATTTGAATAATTTTGAATTTTTCCAAAATCTTATTGTCCATGTGGTAGCAAAATAAAAAAAAACATAAAATTTTAAATAGTAACAATCAAATTATAAGAATTTCACCTTAAAAAAGCTTTATTCTATTACATTATAGTCATCGAAATCTGTACAATTATTTATATCTTCAGTCAAATATTCTTTAAAAGACATAATTTAATCATTTTAAATGTAAATAAACATGTATTGATTATCCTTTTCTGTAGAATTTGGAAATTATTTTAAAAACTTAGTTCCTATGATGCGATTTCTTTTTTAGAATAAGACCTTCAAGTTCATGTTTAATTTCAAGCCAACTATAATCGTTAATCTTGGGCTAAATATTATGAAAATAGTTATGCTGAAAAGCAAAATTTTAAACAAATTCACTAAAATAAATTAAATTTGTTTGCAATGTATAATTTTAGTTCATTTTTTTTAACTTGAAAATTTTGAAAATATATTAAGATATTTCTTTTATAATCTAAAGTACAAAGACGTTATTTTCGATTATATTAAAAAATGCACGTTATTCACAGTTAATATTAACAATAAAATAATATTTTTAAAAAGAGAAAAACTTTAAAAACATGAAAATATACCTAAACACTTTATATGTAACACCATTGGCACAAAACTTCAATTTGACATCATCCCCTAAAATCGCATTTGCCATTCTTTAACAACATGTTGATCATTTGTTGCTTCTAAAAATTTAATTTTATTACCTTTGTCCTGCGAATACTTTATCAGTAAACTACTTTTACTGTGTTATTAAATTGAATGTTATTATTTTACCAAAGATCTTTGATTTTGCCATGCAATTGGAACGATAATAGGCCAACTGCATAGCTGGCGCCGCCACACGTCTGTCTAGAAGACCCTTAAGTGATAATATTTTGAAATTCATACCTTGGCAAACTGTTTGGTCGGCCCCACTTTTCAATGCAGAATTTTCTGGGTCCTGTAGACCCACGTAACGCCGCAAATCCTTCATAGGGTATACTTGAAGTCCCAGTGACAAACTGCAACAGTCTTAATCTCTGTTCATTCGTGAAACGACTGATACTACTCCAGAACCATTCAACCACCGGATGTGCATCGTGATATCCGCTTCTGTATTCCGTGTGAGCTCTCCAATCATTCAAATCGATTTCCGCCGCACCAGCAATCACCAATTCCAATTCGCGAGCATCAAAGACGGAAACTAGTCGAGGATCGACCACTTCATAGAAACCTCGAACCAACGACTCAGTCTGTTCTGCAACTCCTCGTTCCAAGCGCCATCGTAGAACACGTTCCAAGTACTCCTTTTTATTTTTTTCAGTAACTGCAATATTTCGGCCACCAGGTTTCAATTCGCGTTCTGCCACTCTGCCCAGCAATTCCTCCGTCACGGAGAAGGTCAGCTCAAGCGGCTCTATACTGATGTCTCGCTCTTTAATCCACAGCAAGCTTTGATGAAACTCTTGATCCAAGCTCTCTAAATCGCTCAAACTTGCTGGTATTCGGAGAAGAGCTTTGTAAAATGGCCGGGTGAAAAAGGCATCAAGTAAATATTGATGGACGAGTGCCAATCCCAAAACTCGTCCCGAGAATCGGAACCAGTCATGATAATTATCTACGAAAGCGGACATTGGTGATACTTGAACAGTGTAGGTGTCATTGGCTGAGTACTCAAATAAACCATAATAGGGATTGAAGAGTTCGCGCGATAAATGGAAAAAGAATTCTCTGGATGGTCCTCCATAATCTAAGCCTTCTTCGCGATCGAAAATCACGACCAGTTTACCTTTTTGTAAGTCTTTCTTGGACACTGCCATTATATGAGTAAATGCATCTTCCAACAAGTGCTCTCTTCTGATGTGTAACCTGCGTAAAGTAGTTAAATTTTAGAGCGCACATTCTTCCTAGGCGCCGTTCAAAAAATACGCCACTCTATTTTAAACACTTTTTCCATCCCTTTCTTTCATTGTCACAGATAATTTCTGGGATTTAATTTGATAAATGCATAAAAGAAAACACAAAAAATTATATTTTCAGATTTTGAAGCACAAAATGCTAGCTCTTAAGACAGGAGAAAGAAGGGAATATATTGCTTTTTCACCAAAATAATTGAATTTTTAACAACAACAAATTAATTTTCTACCCAAAGAGATTAACCTCCAATGAAAATTCAACAAATAGTTGAATGTTTTATCTAAAAAAAAAAAAAAACGAATTTTCCTTCGAATGGTCGAATTTTCAGGCAAAAAATAAAAAACTTTAACCACAAGCAGTTTCGTTTTTAACAAATAGTCGAATCTTCAAGTTCAAACGACGAACATTCAAAACAGTAGTTAAATTTAGGAAATAATATGACTTTCCAACAAAATAGTTGCATTTTTGAAGAAAGAGTTAAATTTACAAGAAAATAAATCAATTTTTCACCACATAGTTGAATTAGAGTTCTTAAATTCCCAAGAATTTTAGTTCAGGTTATATAACCGAGAATATGACAGAATTGAAGAGAATTTCGGATTTTTAACAATATTTGTATTGCTCAGATGAAAATAATAATAAGTTTTTTCTACTTTAAAAGATAACTCTGTAACAGAATACTGGATTTTTCAACAAAATCATTGAATTTTTAACATAATAGTTAAATCTTCAACCTAGAAAGGCAAATTACCAACGAAAAAGAGTCATAGTTTATATTTTAATGAAAAAATAATTAAATTTATACAACAAAAGAAAAGAATTTTAAAACCAAAAAGACAAATTTCCAACAAATAAAGATTTTTTACTCAAAAATTTAAAAAAATTTATCTAAATTATTGAACCTTTTAACCAAGTAGTTGATTTTTCAATTAAAAAAGATTAATTTTCAATAATATAATTAAACTTTTAACCAAAGAAATGAATTTTTAACGACACATAAATCTTTAACGAAAATAGTGATTTCCAAATGTTTAAAACAAATTAGTTGAATTATCAAGCAAAGAAGAACGATTTTTAACCAAAAAGTTTCATTTTCATACAAAAAATTAAATTTCATCTATAACAGATGTAGTTTTAAATCAAAAAGATAAATTTTCAAAAAAAAGATTTGAATTTTCTCTTGAAAAAGATTCTAGTCAAGTTTTCACGATCAAACTATGAATGTTTTAACAAGACATCATTTTCGACCAAAAAAAATGGAATTTTCAATCCAAAAAGACGAATTTTTAACCAAAATGGGTGCCTTTATAACAAAATTGTTGAATTCTCTAAAAAATAGTTGCATTTTTATCAAAAAATATGAAATCTATCTTAAAGCAAAAGAATTTTTTATTGCAAAAAAAGTTGAGTTTTCATCCAAAAAAGATTCCAGTTAACTCAGTAACATCAAAAATTAAATTCTCAACCGAATAGTTGCATTTTTATCCAAAAAAGTTCAATTTTGTACTAAAACAGATGAATTATAAAAAAGAAATTTTCTTTTTTATAAATGGAACTTTCATCCAGAAAATATTTCAGTTCATTTTTTAACACCAAAATATAAATTTAAAACAAAAAGTAAATTTTCTACGAAAGAGTTGAGTTTTCAAGAAAATAGTATAATAGCTTAATTTCTAACCAAACAGTTGCATTTTTATCAAAAAAAAGATTTAATTTCTGCGAAAGCAAGTAAACTTTAAAATAAGAAAGAGAAACTTACAAAAAAAAAGAGTTGAATTTTAAACAAAATTAATGAGTTTTGAAAGAAATTGTTCAATTTTTAACCACATACTTCAATTTTCGACCTACAAAGATGAATTTTCAGCCAAATAGTTAAATTTTCAAGCAAAAAGGACGAATTTTCAAGAAAATGATTGACTTCTTAACCGAGTAGTTAAATTTTCAACCAATTGATGGAACTTTCATCCAAATGGTATAATTTACCATCAAATAGTTGGATTTTCAAGCCGGAAATTGGCAATTTTAATCCAAACAGATACATTTTCTATAAAAAAAACAAATGCTCAATCAAAGAGTTAAATTTTCCACGAAATAGGTAAATCATCAACTAAAATTATGAATCTTCAACCTAAAAAAAATTGAATTTTTAAGCAAGAGGTTCGAACTTCAACTAAGTAGATAAATTTTTTATAAAAACAGATTAGTTCTCAACGAAAAACATGATAGTTTATATTTCAGCCAAGAAAAGCTTTTTATTTAGAATAAAAAAAAATAGAATTTAACCAAAAAGATGAATTCTCAACGTAAAATATAGACCAAAAATATTTTAATTTCTAATTAAAATCAGTTGAAAACACTGAAAAAAGGACGAATTTTCAACAAAGCAGTTGACTTCTCAACATCAATATATTAATTTTTTACCAAAAAGTTGCATTTTTAACCGAAAAATATCAAATTTTTATCAAGAGTCGAATTTTCAAAAAAAAGTCAAGTTAAGTTTTCAACCAGGAAAGAATTGTCAAAATGATTAAAAAAAATCCACCATACAGTGGAATTTTCAACCAAAAAGTTCATTTTTAACAACAACAACAAAATAATTCTCAACCAAGCAGTTAATTTTTGATCAAATAGTTGAATTTTCTACGAAAATAATACATTTTTCAGTTTAAAAAGACGTATCCTCCAGAAAGCAGTTCAATTTTTAAGCCAAAAAATATCATTTTCGAGAAAAGTTTACATTTTAACCTGAAAATATTAGTTTTCATAAAAAAAAAGTGTAATTTTCAACCAAATAGTTGAATATTAAAATTAAACTATAAATGGCCTCCCCAAAATGGAATAGTCAAACTTCCAGTTGAAACAATTGCTTTTAAATATTTTTCAAACTAATTTTCAATAAAATAATTAAACTTTCAATCAATTTGATCTTCAAAGTTCAACATAATACATAAATTTTCAACCAAATTATTGAATTTGCAATTAAAAACAATCAATTTTCAACCAATAACGGATTATTTTAGATTTAGTTAATAAAATTAATTTTTTAAAAAATTCGTTAAGATTTTTGAAAACTCTTTGGATTTATACTTAAAAGTGTTCAAAATTGAATAATTAAAATTTGAAAACTTTTGAATTTCAATAATTCTACATTCAAAGCGATTATAATATTTGACAATTTAATATTGAAAACTAAACTGAATCTTTCAAAGTTAAAGCTTCTGAAATTCTAGAATTTGAAATTGTTATTTCATAACGAAATTATAATTTGATATTAATGCTAATTAGTCGAATTTTTATAAAATCGAAGAATGAATTGAATTATACTGAGTAAACTTTGAAACTAAATAGTAATTTTAAATGGGAAACGTTAAAAATAAAAAAAATGTCTAAACTCCAGAACCTTGAAACTTAAATGAATTCGAACTTAATTCAAAATTGACAAAATTAATAGTCAACAAAAATTGTGATATTAATACTTTTTTACAATTAAACCCTTCAAAATTTCAATTATTTGAAGTAAATTTAAATCATTTAAAAACTGGTATTTTTTAAATTGCTAATTCGATTTTCAAAAATTCAACCAATTACATTTTAGTTGCAAAATCTTCCTTTAGAACTATTATTAACTCTTGAAATTTTCCAATAAAATATTTTTCAATTTGAAATGATTCATTTGTTTAATCGGAAAATTTAAAGGTATTACATTTAAAATTAAAATAAATAATAAAGAACCAAATTACTGTGATATTATTCCATTTTTTGAAATTGTACAGTTTTAAGATAATTTTGAATTAAAATTATAGAAATTTTAAAAACTATAATAGGGTGGCCGTTTTAATCGAAGAAAAAAATTCCCGTCATTTCCCGGTGTTTCCACATGAAGTAATAAACAATAAAAAATAAACAACTGATTTAAGCATTCAAAGTGGAACCCTTGAATTCCAAACTTTTAAAATTGAAGTTTAAAAATTTTCAATTCAAAAATTGTGTATTCAAATGCTCAAAAATTTACACGTACCAAATGGAAGGTACGAACACTTTTCAATTAAACAATGTTAAATCAAATGCAAATAAAATGCAAAATTTAAAACTTTTATCAATTATAGAGTTCAAAGATTCAGACTAAGTTCTGAAAATATAAATCCACGTTAACATTTTCAATAGTCTAAATGAAAGAATGAAGCAATGAACTTTACAAATTTTTCAAAATTATGTTGTTTTAAGCAATTTTAATTTTTAAGTTTAAAAATATTAGAGTAATTTTAAGAAATATTTAGAAGTTTTCAAAAGATTCGAATTAAATTTAGAACTTGAAATAATTTCAAATACTTACAGCCGAATTTGAAACAAAATTTAGATTTTTGCAAATTTCAAACCAAAAATTTAGAATTTTTTTAAGAATTGTGAGACTTCAAAAGAATAAAACATTTTCGTAAGATTCTTAGGAAAATTGAAAATCATTTTTCACTTTGAAAAATTATTGTAACAGAAAGTTTAAGAAGATTATAAGACATTTAAAAAATTATTAAAGAAGAACACGGAAGATTTCAAGGATTTTATTTAATTTGCAGGATTTTCAAAAATTGTAGGAAAATTTCGATTAATTTTAAAATATATTTAGAAGTTCACTTCACACTTCGTTTAAACTACTTGAAATAATTTCAAGTTTTTAATTAATTTTGAATCTTTTAAAAACTTCTACATATCTCTTAAAATTACTGAAATTTTTTCTACAAATAATAAGTTTTTAATTGTTATTTATGGGTCAAAATTTAACAACTTCACTTATAAATGAAACACTTTTTAAATAGAATTAAAATTGTAACGCTAAAAGTTCTAAAGTTTCTTCGAAAATCTAAAGATTCAAAGCTTTCAATGTAAAACAATTCAGTTTCAAATTGTTTTCTTTTAAATATTTGGTTCCAATTTACTCGTGTTAAATGAACAGTTAAATATTGCTAAATATTAAATACTTATTCTTTGTCTACATCAAGAAATTTCAAATTAAATGGGATAAAAATTAAATAATTTTGACTCACAATATTTTGAACTTAATAAAAAACTTTAATTATTGCTATATTATTATGGATTTATTTGTAAGTTGAAAATTATAAAACGCACGTTTACATTTTTTAATGGCTAAAAAAATTAATAGAAATAATATTGTAATAAATTTATTTATTAAATTTAATATAAAAAATAATATGAAGGAAGACCTGAAACTCTAAATTAAAAATATTTTATTGTTGAATCATTAAAATTGTTATTTAAAAATAAAATTAACGGAATAAATGATATACTAATTTCAATTCTTATCAAGGATTTCGGATTGAAACAGTTATAATCTGGAAATTCTCAAATTTTGAACGGATCTAGAATTGTTTGGTCAAATCAATTATTGTTCAGATTTCTATACTTAGAGTACAGATCCATTTGAAAAATAAATTATTTATTTATATTTAAAGTTGATAAAATAAAACTCTTTTTTATTAAAAATTTACAACTTCAAATACTTTTAATTTTTAATTGTTTAAATCCTCAAAACTGCATTTTAATTATTTTAAAAACTGTTAAAACGTAACTTAGACAAATTTTTCTTCTGAAAATTCGTAAAATTCCCGGTTTCCCGGTTAACAGCCATCTTGCTTTTTATAAAAAAATTTTCGATTTTAAAACCTTCTGATTTATTTTAAACTTTAAAACTGCATTTTATATTTCTTTAAATTAAAATATATACTTACAAATTAAAAATCTAAAATAGAGAATTTATAAAGTGAAAGATTTTCGAATTAAGCATTCTAAACTAAATGATATAATAATTTATAAAAATCAAAATTTAAGAAATTATTTAAAAATGGTTGAAATCAAAGTTGAACAAAATTTTAATTCTAAAAATTTTGAAAAATTCCCGGAAAAATTCATTATTAATAAGTATCATATCACGTAGTATTAAGTGACATTCAAAACGACTGGGTACATTTATTTCCTAAAAAATAATAGGATTTTTCTAGAAAAAAAAACACAAACAAAAAAACTGTGATTTTGACTGTTCAAAGTGATAGAATTTTAAGTATTGCGAGAAACATTCTAAACCTATAAATTTTAATTATTTTAATTAATTATCCAATATATTATTATATTATATATAATCTACATTATATATTTTATTTATTTTTATTTTATTGTAATTTGATAATAATAAAAATAAAAAAGACGAAAGAAAGAAAAAAGAGAAGGAAGGGGATGTGATTGGCTGCCTTCTCATTTTTCTTTCCTCTCTTTTATTTTTGTCAGAAAATGTTATTTCTTTGTTTTTCAGATTACAATAGGATTTTTGGTTTTTGTTTATTCGTTGTGGTCCAAATTTGGTCGTTGGATTCTTGTTTTATTTAACAGGATTTTGCATCAATTTGATTATTGGACGTTAAATGGGATTTTTAATTTGGATTTTGGTCCAATTTAAATTTCTTAAATTTTAATTATCCCACTCCCCTGGCGGTATCACCTAGTTTTTGAACGGTGCCATACATGAAATATATTTATCTTATTTAATAAATGAGGATATAGAGTATTTAAAATTCGAAATTTCAGACTTACTTTAATTTTCCGGGACCTTGTCCGTAGCCCTTACTTTCAAGCTTTCTGTAAAAGGTCCTCAGTTTTGCTTCAAAGTCCCTTCGATAAGGAGCTGGTGCTCTTGCTGAAGCTCGCGCTAATCCAGGAGATGCATGTGGGCTATTGAGTGGAGATCTTCCAACATTTCCCGGAATATACGACATAATTTCTTGCTCAAACAAACTGAAAATTAAAATCATCAACGTTTTTTACTAGACATGTACATTTGTACCAATTTGATCAGTTAAATGTTTAAACGATTCGAATAATTTCTACGTTTAATTAATTAAATATTATTTTAATTTTTGGCAAAGTTCATCCACAGTGTTTAGTTTTTTAAGTTCAGATTAAAAACATGACATACATAATTGGAAACCAACTGAAGCAGGGTCTTAAATATTTCAAATTTTGGACTACAAATCTTTTGTATGCAGACCTTCCTTTCGAATACTTAGAAAAGAAAGACAAAAATTTCAACTGTATGGATAACTAAATCGACAAGGAAATAAATTATTTCAAATAAATTAATGTCGGCGCTATGGTAAATTCAATTTGACAAGCTTTAAATGCGTAATATTTAAAGTAACAATAATGCAATTAAAAAAAATTAATGAATTTTGAGTCAAGAAGTTTAATTTTCTGCCAAAGAAAGTAAAACTCGAATATTTAAACTCTTAATCAAAAGAATTAACTTTTAACAAAAAAAGAATAAAAAATAGCATTTTTTAATAAAATATCCTCAACCAAAACAGATCTATTAAAACCAAACAGTTGTACTTTAACTAAAAGATGAATTTTATACCAAAAAATACGAATTTGAAAAAAATAGTTGAATTTTCATCCAAGAAAGATTTGAGTTGAATTTTCAACTTTAAAATAAGAATTTTCAACAAAAAGTTTATTTTCTACCAAAAAATGTGAATTTTCAACTAAAAAAAGAGTTTAAAAAGCTAATTTTCAACACTGTAGTTCAACTTTTAAGCCAGCAGTTGAATTCTCAATAAAAAACGTAATAGTTAATTTTTCAGCGAAAAAATGAAATTTTTAAGCAAACAGATAACTTTTCAAATAAAACAAAGAATAAAATAAATTGATGTTTGTGTTTTTCGTCTGCTGGTTAAGAAGAAAAATTTTCATTTATAATTGTGAAAAAAATTCTCTCTAGTTACATCTCTCCAACATCTATCTCTAATATCAATTTATTTAATATAGTTTATCTGGTCGAAAACGAAGGAGGAATTTTCAACAAGCTAGTTAAATTTTCAGTTAAAGATATAAATTTTCACATAAAATGATGAATCTTCAACCAACAAAATTAATTTTTCACAAACTAGTTCAACTTTACAACAAGTAATTGAATTTTGAACTAAAAATGATAAAGCTTTCATCAAAAATATAATAGTTCAATATTCAACAAAAAATAGTAATTTCCAAGTAAAAAGAAAAAATTTCAACTAAAAGAAATTTTGAACTAGATATAGCTCAACTTTAAAAAAAGTATGTAATTACACTTTCAACTAAAATGATGGAATTTTAATAAAGTAGTTAAACTTTAAACCATGTAAAACTTCAAATGAATTTTCAAATAAAAATGATAAATTTTTAATTAACAATTCAATAGTTCAGTTATCAACCAAAAAATTAATTTTCAAGTAAAAAAGGAAGAATTTTCAACTAAAGAGATAAAATTCTCAACAAAAATTAGGAATTTTCAAAAAAAAAAATGAATTTTCAACCAAGTAGTCAAATTTTAATTCAAAGAATGGAAGAATTTTTAACAAATTAATTCAGATTTTCAACTAGAGATAAATTTCAAAGAAAATTATGAATTAAAAAAAAAAGAATGTTTACAAAGAAATTTTAATTTTAAACCGTGTTCAAAATTAAACATGATAAATTTAAAAATTAAAAATTGAATAGTTCGATTTTCAGTCAAGATTAATTTTCTAGTCAAAATAAAAAGTAGAAATTTTAAATTAAAGAGATAAAATTGTAACTAAAATGATGAATCTTCAATTAAAATTAAAATAATTTTTGAACAAAGTTGTTCAACATTAAACCAAGTAATTAAATTTTCAATAACAAAAAAAGAGGAATTTTCAACAAAATAGTTATACGTTCAACTAAAAAGATAAGTTTTTAACTAGAATTGAATGTTTAACAAAGTAGTTAAACTTTCAACCAAATAGGTGAATTTTTAATTAAAAACAATAAATTTTGAACAAATGTTAAATTTTCGACTAAAATAAGTCACTTCCAAAGAAAAATGTAATAGTTGATATTTATACCAGAAAATACTTTAATTTTAAATAAACACAGTTAAATTCAACGAAAAAAGATTTGGTAGTCAAGGACACAATATTTCAACCAATTGAATTTTGAATACAAAAATATGAGTTTTCTAAAAAAATAGTTGAATTATCAACCCAAAAAGACAAATGTTAAACAAAACAGTTGAATTTTCGATCAAAAAGTACATTTTTTAAATAAAGTTGTTGAATTTTCATCAGAATAATTAAACTGGAAACCAAACAGTTGCATTTTTCACAAAAAGAATCGAATTTCTACGTAGAAATTAATTTTTAACTGAGAGTTACATTTTCAACCGAAACGGATGACTTTTTAACAAAATTAATGAATTTTGATAAAAATAATTAAATTTACAACCAAATAATAAACATTGTAACCCAAAAAGATGAATTTTTCTCCTAATAGTAGGTGTGCAAAAACTTTGAATTATTTACAAATAAAATAGCTTCCAATTTTACAGACTTCATTTTTCAGATTTTATCTTTTTTGGTTAAAATATTTATTGTTTGTCTGTAAATTAAATTTTTTCATGGAAATTTATCCTTTTTGGTTGAAAATTGAACACTTTTATTAAAAATGTATCACTTTGAGTAGAAATTTGGTTTTTGTTGTTAAAAATATGACCGTTTGGCTGAAAATTTAATAAATTTGATGAAAATTCAACAATTTTAGGGGCATTAGTGGCATTTTTGTCAAAATAGCAAAAAAAATAGTGGCATCACTCAAAAAAAAAAAAAATAATGTCACTTGCCTAAATTAAGAACAAAATGAATTATTTACCTTAAGAGGAGTGCTAACGGCACGTCATGTCCTAACCGTTGCAAAGCCGTACTTCCTTCTACCCTGATGGCATTAATTTTTTCTCTCAGTGCAACATTTTGACCCAAAGCCGAGTGTCGTTCCTTTAAAATATCCATTATGTTTGGTTGACGTAAAAAGGCAACAACCTTGTCATTATAGGCTATTGGAATATCGGGTGCAACTGCTGCGGCTGCAGCAACTGCTGACTGTTGTGGCCTTGGTGGAGGAACTGGGGCTTCATCGAGCATTGTTCTTGGATATATTGCTTCTGTTGGTAGTCGTGGGTCAATAAAAGATGTTGTCTTTCTCGTATGATTAATGAAAAATCTCTGCAATACAAATGAAACATTGAAATTTAACTGAAAAAAAAAATAAAAGGAAAAGAATTAATCAGAATTAATCAGAAGATTGAAATTAGGGTGACGATTCGCCGGAGGATTTCAAATTCCCGGTCACAACCGAACAAAACATTGCAAAATAGATCAATTTTGAAACAAATACTAAATTTTCCACTAAAAAATATCAAGTTCCAACAAAGAATGGAATAGTTGAATTCTTAACTGAAAACATTAAACTGAAACAGTTGAATTTTCAAATTTAAAAAATTAATTTCCACTAAAAAATATAAATTATCAACCAAAACATAAATAATTAAATTATAAGTTGATAAAATTCATATTTAACCAAGCAAATGCATTTTCAAATATAACTATGGAATTTTCGAAATGAATAAGTTACAGTTTAAGTTACAAAAATTACTTTTAAAAAAACTGACTTAAACAAAAACAATTACATTCTCAAACAATGTGATGACTTTCCAAATAAAATTGTAAATATTTAACGAGAATAGTTGAATTTTAAACCAAAAAGATGCATTTTTAACGGAAATTATGAATCTTTAACTAGAATAATTTAATTTTGACCAAACCGACTCACTTTTAACCTAGAAGATTAATTTCTACCGTAAAATACGAATTTTCAACTAAAAAAGGTAATTTTTGGTCACAAAATTAATTTCATCCATTCAAATTTCAATGCCATCTCAACCAAATAATTTAATTTCCAATCTAAAAATGAACTTTCAACTAAAATGATGAATATTTAATTGGATTGCTTGAATTTTTAACCGAAAAGAAGAATTTTTTAACAATAAAATTAACTTTCAAAGAAAAAGATCATTTTCTGCAACAACAAAATATATTTCTTAACAAACTAAAAATGGAACAATTAAATTCTCAGATAAAGAAATTAATTTTCAACCAAACTGATGAATTTTAAAATAAAATAATGAATCTTCAACTAAAATAGTTAGATTTTTTGAAAAAAAGATGAATTTTCAAACATAAACATTAATTTTTTACGAAAAAAAATGTTGAATTTTCACCAAAAAAAATCTATTGATTTTCAACAATTCTACAAGAATTTCAATAAAGTAGTTGAATTTTTAACTAAAAAACAGATGAATTCGCAAAGAACAATTGAAAAAAATTCTGTCGTAATTAAGAAATATTTTTTCTTTGAAATACTACTTCTACTCTGAATACTGTTTGAAGTAATTTTTTATCTAAATTATTATTTTCTAAAATTCCCTGTTCCCAGTCACGATAAATCAGGAGTAAGCGAATAAAACGTTTGTTTGAAATATCATCCATTCGATTATCAAACTTAAGAAAGCGAAAAAAATATCACAGAGCAAAACAAAATCAAAAGGTTATTCTTATAATGGAAAATAATAGAAATTCAATAATAAATTATGATTTAATTAACGTATACTGAGGTAATATGAAAAATCTGCAAATGTAGATAAAGTTTTTCTAAATTGACCAAAATTATTAAAATAATTAAAACTGGAATTTTGGTACAATCAGAAATAATTCCCGCTTTATTAAATAAATTCGCTGTCGTTTCCCGGTTACTAAGATATAAAGTCGAAATATATTGCATTTTCAACAAAATAGTTGAATATTTTTAACCAAAAAATTGCATTAACAATTAAATACATGAATTTTCCGGTAAAAGAGACGAGTTTTCCAGAAAATATTTAACGATTTAACCAAATTGTACCATTTTCAAGACAAAACACGATTTCTTTCCCAAAATAATGAGATTTTTAACAAAATAGTTGAATTTCTAACCAAATTTTTAAATTTTTAGCACACAAGCATATTCAATCACACGGCCATATTTTCAAACAAAAAAGATTAAAATTCAATCAAGAATTTGAAGTTTCAAGACAAAAAGACACATTTTTTAGAAGAAAGTTGAATTTTCATCAAAAAGTACATTTTCAACCAAGAAAGATGATTTTTCTATCGATCCAGTCACCACTAACACTTCTGTATGCACTAATAGGTCCCCGGGATTACTCTTTTTTGAAAGGTTAAAAAAAGGCCCCTAATTACGAATATCTTGGGTAGGTTTCCGAAATATGGGTCAATTTTTTTAAAAACAATTTCATTATTTATTGATAAAAAAATTATAAAATCATTTTTGACATGGCTGAGTAAAAATAAAACTTTTTTGCATCTTGCACTTTTTTCGTACGAGAAACCGTTTCCAATGTAGAGCGTTATAAACAAATGATTTTTTAACAAAATTGCCATATTTGCACAGTGTTACCTAAGAATCCAGAAAAATTTTAAACTTTGTACACTGTTTATATCAAGGATAGATATCTTAAAAGGAAAAATAAATCTTCCGATCGAATGAAAACTTCTTTCCTTAAGGGCATGTGACACAGTTAAATACCTATATTACCGACCTCACTTTTTCAGTTCACTGAATGTTTTTTTAAACCTAAGAACTTTTTTTATAAATAAAATATCGAGCTGAAACTTTGGGAAATGTATTAGAAAACAATAAAGTACGTTTAGGTACAGCATTTTTGTAGGAACTTCACTCAAAATTATTTCATCTTTTTTCTGAACCTCAACATTTTTTGAACGTTCGAACTTTTTTTATACATAAAATATCGGTCTCAAACTTTGAGAAATGCAAGAGCCG
>NC_046662.1:8134412-8153832 GCF_010883055.1 Belonocnema kinseyi | reverse complement strand
CTACAAAAATGCTGTACCTAAACGTACTTTATTGTTCTCTAATACATTTCCCAAAGTTTCAGCTCGATATTTTATTTACAAAAAAAGTTCTTAAGTTCAAAAGAACATTCAGTCAACTGAAAAACTGTGGTCGGTAATATAGGTATTTAGCTGTGTCACATGCCCTTAAATTATCGTTAAAAATTTGTTATTTTTAAGATAAAACCGTTTAGTATCTTCATTTATTAATAAACGATCATCCATATGAACCAGTGTCATAATGTTGCTTCAAATTGTTACGAAAGCTTTATCTAGCACTATTAACATAAATTTTTATTTATTATTCTTTTGTTAAATTGTTTATAACAATTGATATAGATAATGAGCTTCAATTACCAGAATTGACTTAAATTTTTTTATTAATCCTTGACACATGATTAAACTATTCACTCTCTTAATATTTTCTCAAATAACGAGCCATTATTTATTTATGGCAATATAAACAATATATTTTTTATAAACACACCCTCTCCTAAAATCCACAATTTTCAAGTTATTAGCCATCACCTTTTTTTAAATCCTTAATTTTACCATAAAAAATGTAATTATTTTGGGTAACATTTTTTATATGTGACCCTTATTGTTTATAACTATTGTCATTAACCAAAACGCTCAATTAAGAAAATCGATTTTTTCTTAATGTTCGGGGACCTACAAGTGCATACAGAAGTGTTAGTGGCTATCGGATTATATAAAGAAATTATTTTCAATCAAGAAAAATGAATTTTTAAATAGATAATTGAATTCTACCAAATATTTGAATTTTCAACAAACAAGATTAATTTTCTACCCAAAAAGACGATTTTTCAACAAAAGACATGAATTTGTTTACCAAATAGTTCGAAAATTATCTTATGCAATATACAGGATAAAATTTCAACCGAAAATAAGGTAGTTGAATTTTCAGGGGGAAACTGCGATAAAAAAATATTTAAAAAATTAATTTTTAACAAAATTGTTAAATTTCCCTCCAAACTGATGAATTTTCGGGCAAGAAGATTAATGTCCTACCAAAAAAAGAACAATTTTGAACAAAATACATGAATTTTCAACATAATTATTTAATTTCATAGCCAAAAAGACAAATTATGTACAAAAAAGTTGAATTTTCAACCTAAAAATATGATTTTTCAAGCAAGTAGTTTAATTTTCTACCAAATTGTTGAATTTTCGAGCCATAAAGATGAATTTTTCTACAAAAAGGTAGAATTTTTTACATAAACTCTCATTTAATATCAAATAGTTGAATCTTCAACTATAATTATGAATCCTTAAAAAAAATTAATTTTTTTACAAAGTAGTTCAACTTTAAGTCAAAAAACCGACTTTTCAACCAAAAATGAAATAGTTAAATTTTTATATGAAAATTCGGATGAAAAAAAAATAACTCTAAACAGAAAAAACAACATTTTTAACAAAATTGTTAAATTTGCAACCAAAAATATGAATTTTCGGTCAAGAAAATTAATTTTCTAGCAAAAGACGAATTTTTCACAAAATTAATTATTTTTAAATCCAAAAAGATGAATTAACTATTGGAAAAAACTAAATTTTCAACTTAAAAATATGATTTTTCAATTAAATAATTAAATTTTTTTAACCAAATTGTTGAATTTTCCAGGCAAAAAGATGCATTTTTACAAAACAGTAGAACTTTTAACATAAAACTTAATTTCAAAGCAAATAACCGAATCTTTAACGTTATGTAATGTAATGTGCTACAAAAAAAAAAGAACACTTTTGAATAAAATACATGAATTTTCAACATAATTATTTAATTTTATAGCCAAAAAGACGAATTACCTACAAAAAAGTTGAATTTTCAACCTAAAAATATGATATTTTAAGCAAGTAGTTTAATTTTCTACCAAATTGTTGAATTTGCA
This sequence comes from Belonocnema kinseyi, assembly GCF_010883055.1. Taxonomy (NCBI): domain Eukaryota; kingdom Metazoa; phylum Arthropoda; class Insecta; order Hymenoptera; family Cynipidae; genus Belonocnema; species Belonocnema kinseyi. The sequence goes on along the minus strand of NC_046662.1, from coordinate 8,151,907 downwards.
AGTCAAAAAGATGAAGTGTCTACAAAAAGGTAGAATTTTTAACATAAAAGCTCATTTAAAATTAAATAGTTGAATCTTCAACTATAATTATGAAACCTTAACAAAAATTAATACAAAATTGTTAAATTTACAACCAATAAGATGAATTTTCGGTCAAGAAGATTTCATTTTCTAACAAAAAAGATGACTTTTTCACAAAATTAATTATTTTTAAATCCAAAAAGACGAATTAACTATAAAAAAGTTAAATTTTCAAACTAAAAATATGATTTTTTAATCAAGTAGTTTAATTTTTACCAAATTGTTGAATTTAGCAGGCAAAAATATGCATTTTATCAAAATAATAGAATTTTGAACATAAAACTTAATTTCAAAGCAAATAGTTGAATCTTTAACTTTAATTATAAATTCTTCTTGAAAAAATCAGTTCTTTTCGTTAAGTAATTTTACTTTAAATCAAAAACCCATTTTTCCGCCAAAAAAGATAAATTCTAAACGAAGAATGTAACAATTGATATTCCAACCAAATAATTGCATTTTTTTAAGTTCTACCGAAAAGACGAATTTTCAACAAAATAGTGATATATTGAACAAAATAATTAAATTTTCAATAAAATATTAGAATCTTTAACCAAAATTGCGTGCAAATTTCGATTTCGAAGCCCTATTTTCGCACACTACAGAGAAGTTCTTCGCACACGCTTCAAGCGTGCGCGATGACACATTACAAATAAATAAGTAAAAAGTAAAGAATAAAAATTTAATTTAAAAAAAAGTGCAACTTACTTTGCCATTTCGATCGAGCTTGGACTCATAACCCACTGGCAATTCTTTATTTGGTTCAGAGAACAAGTTGATTAATGCCACCAAATCCCGATTATGCTCGTACCTTGGAAATACCACAGAATCTCGTCTGATTCTACTAATCATATGCTTTAAACTTGAATTTCGATTATACAGTTCCATAGCATCAACATTGGTGTGCAGTATAGTAAAAAAGTCCGGTCTTGTCAAAAATGAGACGGCAGGTGTTTTGGTAATGTCAAAAGACTCGGATTCACTTCTGTCGGCATTTCTTTCAATCCTATCAGCGTTTCTTTCAATCCTGTCGCCGTTTCTTTCAATTCTATCGCCGTTTCTTTCAATTCTGTCGGCATTTCTTTCACTTGGTCTCTCAGTGCTGCCCTCAGCCAGACTAGGATTAATATTCCAAGATACAGGTTCCCGATCTATACTATCTGGACGCGAAATAGTCCGACGGACACTTTGATATCGTCGATCAAGTTGCTGGCGGCGTAAATCGCAGCCTGTGTTTCGACTAGTCAGCCCTGGCCGTTGCCAGGTTGTTGTACGATTAATATGGTCTATGTAAAATACCCGACCGTGACTATCGATGCGGGCTTCCCAAGCTGTAGGTACACAAATTTCCACAATAAAAATTAACTATTGATTTTTTCGAGAACGAGGGAGAAACAACTCCTAAAAATGCGCTCCAGTGGAGCCTGGATTATCCTATATACAGAATTTCTCTGGATTACATGAGATTATTCCGGATTGGATAGTATTACTCTGGATTACATAAAATTATGGTGGATACTTCCGCGCAAACTATAGACTCTCGAGAATTTTTAACCAAAAAGGATTACCTTTTTAATGAATTGTTTTATCTTCAACAAAATATATCAGGGCGGTGATTCGGCGGACGATTTTTATTTCCAGGTTTTCCTCGGTCAATTTTTTAATTTTCCTGGTCAATCAAAAGTAAAATATTCATATTTTCCGCAAAATTGAAACATTTATTTTAAAATTACAACGTTCATTATAAATATCCTTTAACACAAAAGAGATAGAAATGTGAAAATATCTGAATTTTGAAACAAATACTTGAATTTTCCACGAAAAATATCAATTTTCAAGAAAAATGGAAAAGTTAAACTTTCAGTTAGAAAAATTAGAATAGTTGAATGTTAAACCAAAAAGATAAATTTTCAACTAAAATGATGAATCTTAAATAATTGACTTTCCAACCACAAAGATGAATTTTCAAACAACAAGATTGATCTTCTACTACAAAATACGATTTAAAAAAAAAAACTTTAACGAAATAGTTTAATTTTCAAATTAGGAGATAAACTTAGAACCACATAGTTGCATTTTGGACTAAAAATAATAACTTCCACCGGAAGCTGAATTTTCAAACTAACAAAAATGATTTTCACTAATAAAGGAAAAATTTCAACTGAAAAAGATCATTTTTCAATCAAAAATTGAACTTCGAGTCAAAAAATAAATGTGCAACTAAAGAAATGAGTTTTTAATTAATATTATGGAAAATTTAACTGGTATAATAAATACATTTTCAGTTGAAAAAAAAAATATAATTTCCAACTATAAAGGAAGCAAATTTTCAACAAATAGTTCCATATTCAGAACAAAATTCCTTTTTATCCAAAGAAAAAAAAAATTTTCACTTTCTTAAGTGTTAAATTTTCAGTTAAAAAAATTACATTCAACAAAAACACAACTAAATAAAAAAAATAGTTACATTTCCAAACAAAGTGATTAAATTTCAACTAAAATTGTAAACATTTGACTATAATAGTTGAATTTCAAATTTAAATAAAATAATTTTAATGTTGACCAAAAGATGAATTTTTAACCATGAACATTGATTTCTACCAAAAAGACGGATTTTCAACTAGAAACTAATTTTGAATGAATAAAAAGTAAAAATGAAAAGTTAAATTAATTTTTAACAAAAGACTTTAACTTTTAACCAATTAATTTAATTTCAAACCTAAAGATGAACTTTCAACTAAAATTCTAAATATTTATAAATAAGTATTAATAATTGTTTACAAAAAACGCGTATTTTGGAGGGAAAAAATAAATTTTCAACAAAAATTGAGCAGCTAAATTTGCAAGTAAAAAAATAATTTTCAATCAGAAAAGAACGCATTATCAACAAAATAGTTCAATTTTTAACGAAAAACAAGAATTTTCAGTTAAAATGATAAATCTTCAATTGAAATAGTCGAAATTTAAGTTCAGAAGTAAATTTTTAACAACAAAAAAACAACAGTTTTGCAAAAAACAGTTAAATTTTCAAGGAAAATAATGAATCTTGCATAAGAAAATGGTAGAATATTCTAAAAAAAATACTTTTAACCAAAAGAGATATGAATTCTCAACAATAAATGTAATAGTTGATATTTCAACAACAAAAAAAAGATTATAACAATTATACCAAATTGTTAAACTTTCAACAAAGTAGATTAACTTTTAACCAAATGGTTGAATTTTTAACCCAGAAATTAACTTTCTATCGAAAAAAGGGATTTTTTTTCACCACCTAATTGAATTTTCAATTTTAAAAATATTTCGAAATAAAATGGAATAGCTACATTTTCAATTAAACAAATAATAATTAAAAAAAAAATACGAAGTTTCAAAAAACTTGGCCAATTCTAACCAAAAACATGATTTTTCGTAAAGGTTAGTGTTCTACAAAAAACACGAATTTCCAACAGAATAAATGAATGCTCAGCCTAATAATTAAATTTTTAATTTAAAAAGAAGATAAATTTATTATCAAACCAATAGGTAAATTTTTAGCTAAAAAATATAAATTTATAGCCAAAAATGATTAAGTTTTCCACCAAAATAGTTCAATTTTTGACCAGAAAAATAAATTTTCAAAAAAGGGATTAATTTTTAACAAAAAAAAAAAAACGAAATTTAAACCAAATAAATGAGTTTTCAACTAAAATGATGCAGCTTTAATTAGAAAAAAAGAAACAAAATAGTGCTATTTTCCACAAAATTTTTTTAATTTTTAATCAGAAATATAAATTTCCAAAAAAGAGATTAATTTTTAACCAAAAAAGACGAAATTTAAACCAAATAAATGAGTTTTCAACTAAAATGATGCAGCTTCAATTAAAAAAAAAAAGAAATAAAAATGTGCAATTTTCCATAAAAATATTTAAATTTTTAACCAGAAATATAAATATTCAAGAGATTAATTTTTAAACAAAAAAGACTAAAATTATATCGAATAAACAAGCTTTCAACTAAAATGATGCAGCTACAATTTAAAAAAAAGATTAATAAAATGGACAAGTCCTTCATAAAAATAGTTAAATTTTTAACTAAAAATATAAATTTTCATAAATAAAAGACATCCATATCTAACCAAAAAAGACGAAATTTAAAACAAAATAAATGAATTTTCAACAAAATGGTTAAATTTCCACAAAAATAGTTGTATTTTTAGCCAGAAATAAAAATTTTTTAAAAAGAACTTAATTTTTAACAAAAAAAAAACGAATTTTTGACAGAAAAATAGAATTTCAACCAAAATGGATACATTTTTCACAGAAATAGTTCAATTTTTTACCAGAAATTTGAATTTTCATGCAAAGAAATTAAGTTCCAACCAAAAAAGTCGTTTTTTAACCAAATACATTAATTGTCAACCAAATAGTTGATTTTTTGACTATACAATAATTATTTACATTCATAAATAAAATAGTTCAATTTTCTGGCAAATAGAATCATTGTTAAAAGAAAATAACGAATTTTTAACCAAAATATTGCATTTCCATCAAAAGAAGGCAAATTAAAAAAAACACAAAGTTTTTAACAAAATAAATGAATATTTGAAAAAAGAGATAAATTTACAATAAAAAGTGGAATAATTAGACTTTCAGTCAAGAAATTAATTTTCAAATAAAAAAAGCAAGGAATTTCTAACAAAAAGGTTAAATTTTCTACCAAACTAGTTCAATAGTTCAACCAAATAGTTGAATTTTCAACTAAAGAAGATAAATTTTTAACTGAAAAGTGAATAGTTAAAATTTTCGTTAAAAAATGTAATTTTAAAAACGAAAAAAAAAATAAATTTTCTACTTAAAAAAATACATTTTTTAACAAAAAATCCAATCGCTAAAATTTTTATAAAGAAAAAGTTTAACGAAATAGTTAAGAACTATTTGGATTACCAATTTAAATTACTCCGAATTAACTGGATTACAAGTTAATTGGATTACCTATTTTACTTTGAATTATTTGGATTACAACAAAGTGGATTACTCAGAAAAACTGAGAATGCTCAAGATTACAAGTGGATTATTCGAAAATACTGGGATAACGTCCGATTAAAATTAAATTACACCAGATTTATGTGGATTTTTCTAATCTTACTGGATAACCGCCATTTCTTTTTTTAAGAACTCAATAAATATTTATTATTATTATTGACGGATTAGAGCTGGATTAGCATTTTGGATACCTGAGCGGTTGGACGGATTGCCGGACTTGTTTCCCCCTCGTTCAACTATCGAGTTTGACATTACAAAACAAAAAAAAAAAAAAAAAAAAAATTAATTTGTATATTTACTACTTCTTACATGACGGTAAAGGTTCTTCAGATGTCAACGAAGAGCTTGGAGATGGACAAATTGGTAATGGACGCAAAGGTTTAGGACGATGTGTGGGAGTAGGTGGACATTCAGCTTGACAGCTTGCTCCTGCCTCTGGCCTCGTCAATGGCCTATGTGGTCTGGGAGAACTTAAAAGTGCTATACTTTTGGTAACAGCTGTTCGCGTCTGAAAATATAAAAAACATTTTCATCAAGATATCTAAATAAATTGACAGTTATTTTATTAGATTAGAAAAATTGCATAGATCTTACTTTAAGATTAGGAGCTTCATCGACATCTACAATTTCAAATCCGAAACAATCTTCGGGATGTACTGGAGCCGAGAATTTAAGAGTATGTTTTTTAGGTAATTCTGGTGGTACAGGCGATATTGCATTAGTTCGGTGTAGAGGCTTATGTGCCGATCTAGGGGGTAACGGTGGAGGATGTGGGTATAAGGTCTCATAGAGTGATTCTGGCGAGGAACGACCCCCTGTACTTCGCCACAGTTGATAATACTCCACACCTTCCCTTGTTACAACTCCGTTAATATCATCAGATTTCTGTAAATTTTCAGTTGAAAAAATTAATTGTCAACAACAAAAAAGGATTTTTAAACAAATAGGTCAATTTTCAACGAATGTGATGAATTTTCGACTAAAATTATGAATCTTCAACTGAAATAGTTGAATTTTCAACATGAAAAAGTTAATTTTTACGAAAAAAGATAAATTGTTAACCAAAACTTAAGAGAATTAATGTTTAACCAAACAGATGAGCTTTTAACTAAAACCATGGAATTTTTTATTGGAATTAGTTCAATAATCAGTTTAAAAAATTACTTTTAACAAAAAACAAACTAACTTTCAACAAAAAAAAAAAACTAACTTTAAAAAAAATAGTTACATTTTCAAAAAAAAATGATGAATTTTCGAATAAAATTGTAAATAGTTAACTGGATTAGTTGATTTTTAAACCAGAAAGATGAATTTTTAATTGAAATGATGAATCTTGAACTAGAATATTTGAATTTTTGACCAAGAAGATTAATTTTCAACTAAGAAGATTAATTTCTACCAAAAGAAAAATTTTCAACCAAATAAAGATTATTTTTCAACAAAAACAATAAAAAACAGTTCATTTTTCAACAAAACAAATAATTTTATTTCCAACCTAAAAAATGAATTGTCAACTAAAATAATAAATATTCAACTGGAATACTAGCACTTCTTACCGAAAAGAAGTATTTTTAAACAAGAAGGTTAATTTTTAAAGAAAAAATCATTTTATACAAAAAAAAAACACGATATTTCAACATAATACCTGAATTTTCAATTAAAGACCAATTTTCATCCAAATTGTTGATTTGTGAACTAGAAAAGATCAATTTTCGACTAAAAATGGAACAGTTAGATTTTCAGTTAAAAAAATTAATATTCAACCAAACTGATAAATTTTCAACTGGAATAGTGGTATTTTATGCCAAAAAGATTAACTTTCAACCATAAAGATTAATTTTCTACAAAAAAGAAGAATTTTTAATAAAGTATATAAATTTGTCAAACAAATAGTTCAATTTTTACATTCAAAATATCAACTTTTAACCAAATAGTTGAATTTTCACCAAAAAAAGATAAGATTGATTTTCAACAAAGTAGTTACATTTTCAACCTGAAGTAAATTTCAAATTAAAATGATGAAACTTCAAACAAAAAAATTAATTCTCAACAAAAGAGTTTAACTTCCAACAAAATAATTTTATTTCCAACCTAAAAGATTAATTATCAACTAAAATGATAAATATTTAACTGGAATACTTGATTATTTAACTAAAAAGAAGAACAATTTTAAACAAGAAGATTAACTTAAAAAAAAAACATAATTTTCTACCAGACAATTTATTTTTAAGAAAATATGTGGATTTTCAACGAAATAATGGAATTTTCAATTAAAAAAGACAAATTTTCATCTAAATTATTGAATTTTGAACTAGGAAGGATCAATTTTTAACTAATAATGGAATAGTTAAATTTTCAGTTAAAAAAATTAATTTCCAACCAAACTGATGAACTTTCAACTAAAATGATGAATCTTCAACCGGACTAGGTGAATTTTATACCTACCAAAAGGATGAATTTTTAATTATAATACTTAAATTTTCTACAAAAAAAAAACGAAATTTTCACAAAGTATATAAATTTGAAAGCAAATACTTTCATTTTTAAATTCAAAATATGAATTTTCAACCAAATAGTTGAATTTTCACAAAAAAAAAAGATACATTGATTGTCAACAAAGTAGTTGAATTTTCAAGCTGAAGTGAATTTTAAATTAAAATGATAAATTTTCAAACAAACAATTAATTTGTAACAAAAGAGTTAAACTATTATAATTCAGAAATATTTCTTCTTTGTAATACTACTTCTACTTTAAAAGCTATGTCAAGTATTTTCTTTTTTTTTAATTTGGAAGAAAGAACTTTTAAATTGTGACTAATTCTGACTTGGAAAACGGATTTTTTAAATTCTTTTCTTATAAATCCGAATTATAATTCTTTTTACAAATTCCTTTTTCCAATTATCAACCACAAAAATAAATTTCCATCACAAAGATTAATCTTGTACAAAAAAAAAACCATATTTTCATGAAAATACATGAACTTTACTCTAGGAAAAATGAATTTTCAATCAAAAATGGAATGGTAAAATTTCTAGTTAAAAAATTAATTCTCAAACAAAAAATATTAATTTTCTACCAAAAAAAGACGAATTTTTAACAAAATATATGTATTTTCAACAAAATAAACTTGCGTTTATAAAAAATTAATTTGCATTTATAAATAAAAAATGGCATAATTAAATTTCTAGTTAAAAAAATTAATTACCAGAAAAAATGAATTTTCAAGAAAATAGTTTAATCTTTAATTAACAAAGATTATTTTTAACCAAAAAGACAAATTTTCAACCAAAGATATTAATTTCCTACCAGAAAAAGAATAATTTTCAACAAGAGAGTTTAATTTTGAAAGTAAAAGATCAATTTTTAATTAGAAATAAAATTTTGTTAACTAAAAATGGAAGTTAAATTTCTAGTTTAAAAAATTAATAATTTTTTGCAAAAAAAACAACGAAATTTCAACAAAACAAATATAATTTTAACAAGATAAGATCAACCTTTGGAAGAGATCAATTTTTAATTAAAAATATAAATTTTCAACCAAAAATGGAATAATTACATTTCTAGTTTTAAAAAAATAATTCTCAAAAAAAAACGAATTTTCGACAGAATAGCAAAATATTCAACTAGAAAAGATCAATTTTCAATTACAAAATACTTATACCAAAAAGGGAAGTTACATTTTTAGTTAAAAATATTAATTCTCAACTAACCAAAAAAAAAAATTTTCAACAAGTGTTGAATCTTCACCTAAAGAAGATTAATTTTCAACCAGTCACATTTTTAACCAAAAAGGATGATTTTCCAACAAAATAGTTAAATTTTCAACAAGAAAAGATAAATTTTTTAAATATAAATATCAATTTTTGTCCAGAAATGAATAGTTATATTTTTAGTTTAAAGAATTAGTTATCAACCAGAAGAAAGACGAATTTTCAACATTTGAATCCTCCACTAAAGAAGATTAATTTCCAACCAAAAAGGATTAATTTCCAACCAAAAAGGATGAATTTTCAACAAAATAGTTGAATCCTCAATCAAAGAAGGTTAATTTAACAGGATTACCCCCCCCCCCCCCCCCCCCCCCCGCCAATATAATTTTCAAATAGAAACGATTATTTTTTAATTATAAATATTACTTCAACCATAAATGGAAGTTAAAGTTTTAGTTAAAAAAAAATATATATATTTCTCACCAAAAAAGGAAACCAATTTTCAACAAAATAGTTGAATCCTCAATCAAAGAAGGTTAATTTTCAACCGAACAGTTACACTTTAAACCAAATAGGAATAACACAAAACAAAATTTTTTAACAGAAAATAAGAGAATTTTTATACAAGAAGATAAACTTGCGAACAAAAATATCATTTTACAACAAAAAAAAATGATTTTTAAGAAAATATGTGGATTTTCAACCAAATAATGAAATTTTCAACTAGAAAAGATCAATTTTCAACTAATAATAGAACAATTATATTTTCAGTTCAAGAAATTAATTTCCAACCAAATTGATGAATTTTCAACTAAAATGATAAATCTTCAACTAGAATAGGTGAATTTTATACCTTCCAAAAAGATTAATTTTTAATCATAAAGATTAATTTTCTACAAACAAAAAAAGACGAATTTTCCACAAAGTATATAAATTTTCAAACAAATATTTTAATTTTTACATTCAAAATATGAATTTTTCCTCCCTAAAAAAAATCAACAAATTAGTTAAATTTTCAAATAAGAACTATTATATTTTAATTAAAAGTGGTACTTCAAGAAAAAATAAAAGTGACAGTTTTAGTTTAAAAAATATGTTTCTCAACAAAAAAAAAAATAATAATAAAACTAATTTTCAACAAAATAGTTTAATCCTAACCCAAAGAAGATTAATTTACAACCAAACAGTTACATTTAAAAAATGGATAAATTTTCGAGCAAACAGATTAATTTTCCCCCCATAAAAAAGAATTTTCAACAAATTAATTAAATTTTCAAATAAAAAAGATTATTTTTTAACCCTCAGCTGCATAGTGGTCCGTATACGGACCACCTATTCTATCGCCTATTTTTATTTATAAAACTTATAGACGTTTATAGACTTTTCCGTTAGCTAAGAGTTTTTTCTATAATATTACTGGATAAAAATTAATATTTTATTTGCTGTTAATTAGTTATAAATAAGCAAATACCAAAAAAACGCGTTTTTGTCGGAGAAATTCATTTCCCACCTTATTTGTGGATCGATTTTGATGAAACTTGGAATCTAAGGGTTTTGGAGGTCGCTGATAACGAATCTGCTGTCAGTTTGGCAAATTTAAAATGGAGGAGAAAAGCGTTAAAAAATCGTATTTTACGCTGAAAAATTTTGCTCGAGGGTACTTGGGGTCGCTGAGTACAAATCTGTAAACCGAATTGAAATTTTTTCAAATTTAAGATGGCGAATTCAGAATAGCGGAATAAAAAAATTTTTTAAACACGCATTTCGTTCTAAAATTAGTAGCTCGGTGATTTTTTTTATCGATAAGCATGAATCTGAAATCAAAATTTCAATTTTCCATGATCCAAGATGGCGATTTCAATATATGTTTCAAACAAATTTTTGATCTGCCATCTTGGATTTGCCATCTTGGCTTACGAAAAATAAAAATTTGGATTTCAAACTCATATTCGCGATCCCAAAAACCTCAGTTATTAATTTTAAAGCAAAGTATATGTTTAAAAAAAAAGGTTTGATCCGCCATCTTGGAATTTAAATATTAAAATTCTAGTTGCAGATTCGTGATCAGCGACCCCAAAAACCCTCGAGTAAGAATTTTCATAGAAAAATAACCAATAGAAAAATGTGTGCATTAAAGGGTTAATTAAAAATGTTACTTCAAGAAAAAATGAAAGTGACAGTTTTAGTTTAAGAAATATATTTCTCAACAAAAAATAATACTAATTTTCAACAAAAGTACCTAAATTTTCAAACTAATATTTCAATTTTAACATACAAAATATGAATCTTCAACCAAACAATTGAATTTTTAACCAAAAAGTATCAATTTTCTAGCAAAAAAGTTTTAGTTAAAAAAATATATTTCTCAATAAAAAAAAACTAATTTTCAACAAAAAAGTTAGGTTTTTAAGCAAAAAGGCTAAATTTTCGAACAAAAAGACTAATCCCCCCCCCCAAGAATTACTTCAATAAAAAATTAAGTGACAGTTTTAGTTAGAAAAATATGTTTCTCAACAAAAAAATAAAACTCATTTTCAACATAATAGTTGAATCCTAACCAGCCCCCTGCATCGAAGTTAGTTCACTAGTACGATTAAGTGAAGCGTAGAGGCCAGATGGCGCTGGGAGTCTTTTCGGCTATTGAGGCGATATCGAAAACAAAATATCGATAATTTAAATATCGATATATCGAAAACTGAATATCGAAAAAATTGATATATCGGATAAAAAATATCGATATTTTCGATATTTTTTATTTTAAACGAATACATAATTATAATGAGTATGGAAACATTACTATTAAAAGGAATGTATAAAAGCAACAAAATAGTTTATTATAATAATTTTTGTATGATCATTCTTCTCCTCAAACCTGCAACAGAAAGTATGTTTGTACAAAAACAAACATATCATTTTTTATAAATTTGTACCGAAATATTTTGTTTAAACAATAAAGGTCTTATATTTAATATGCATAGCTGAGTGTTGCATTATTATTTGTTAACTTCTGCAACACAACCTTCGGAATTTGTTGCTTTGGTTTTAAATTTCATATCTTTGGTTGATTTCTGCGAGTGTTCATTCGCTTAATTAAACAAAATAAATTGGTTTTAATAGTTTTAAGATAATAAATCTAAACAAGTAGAACTCTTGTTTTTTAAATAATAGAGTAACTATATTTTACATAAGTCTCTTGAGTGATACAGCAGTAACTGCGTGGAAGTAATTAATTTAGAATGTAATTACTGTTTTCTTATGAAAAAGGAATATTATATGTTTAACTAAAAAGCGCATTCTGTCAAGGGGCCATTCACAAAATACTTAAACGTATCACTTATTTTTTGAATGACCCACAAGTAGAAAATTAGTGATGGGATATCGATATCGAAATTATGACTAAATATCGATATTGACTTTGATATATCGGTTTCTAAATATCGATATGAAATATCGATATATCGGATTCTGAATATCGATATTTTCGATATTTCGATATCGATATCCCATCACTATTTCCAGCCTATATTTATATGGCAAACATAGGAAAGATTAGTGAAAAATTAATTTGATTAATATTTTTCGCAATGTCATTCGGTTTCATGTATGACAAATTAAAGTGTGAACATTTTTTAAGTTTTACTACTTTAAAAGCTTGCACTAAAATAACAAAAATGGGTGGAATGCGGTGTGTTACTCCTGCATGTAAATATCAGGTTATGACAGCTCCTCCAAAAATTTAATTGCTTTTATTTGCCAGAAAGTAAAGAAAATGTTAGAGCCTGACAAAAAGCCATCTTAAGGGCATGTGACACAGCTAAATACCTATATTACCGACCTCACTTTTTCGGTTCACTGCATGTTTTTTTGAACCTAAGAACTTTTTTGGTAAATAAAATATCGAGCTGAAACTTTGGGAAATGTATTAGAGTACAATAAAGTACGTTTAGGTACTGCATTTTGGTAGGAACGTCACTGAAAATTATTTCATCTTTTTTCTGAACCTCAACATTTTTTGAACGTTCAAACTTTTTTTATACATAAAATATCGGTCTCAAACTTTGAGAAATGCAAGAACCGAAAGAAAACTACGTTTAAGTACAAAGCTTAATAATAACAGATGTAAAAAAATATATTTCAATAATCAATTCCAACGGCATCAGCCGGTAACGTTGTACACGAAAATACGAAACCTGGCGGCCACTAGACGAGGCTCTAGAGAGTTCGTATTTTCGTGTACAACGTTACCGGCTGATGCCGTTGGAATTGATTGTTGAAGTATATTTTTTTACATCTTTTATTATTAAGCTTTGCACTTAAACGTAGTTTTCTTTCGGCTATTGCATTTCTCAAAGTTTGAGACCGATATTTTATGTATAAAAAAAGTTCGAACGTTCAAAAAATGTTGAGGTTCAGAAAAAAGATGAAATAATTTTTAGTGACGTTCCTACCAAAATGCAGTACCTAAACGTACTTTATTGTACTTTAATACATTTCCCAAAGTTTCAGCTCGATATTTTATTTACAAAAAAAGTTCTTAGGTTCAAAAAAACATTCAGTGAATCGAAAAAGTGAGGTTGGTAACATAGGTATTTAGCTGTGCAACATGCCCTTAATAGAAAATTTTGTTGTTAAACCCAAATGCACATTCGCGAGACATTTTTTTGACACAATATATTTTGTGGGAGCGAAACACGATTTCAGAGGATGGAGTGTCTGGAAGTTGCAATAATTGATTGTTGTTTAATTTAATAGTCTTAATATCAGTGTTGTTTATATAATAATCGGCAATTAATGTTTTAATATTTTTGTTCGAATTGTTTGTGAGATATAAAATAATATCTTTACATATAATTATCTTTATTTCAAACAAAACAATTACGCAGAAATATAAAAATTGCAATAAGTACAGTGGGCATATTTGAATGAAAAATATGAAACATTTGATCTAAAACGATATTTTGATTTTTAAACATTCTTTCGTTGAATTGTAAAAAAAATTAATAAAAACTATATATTTTAATAAAAATTATACAAGATTTTATCTTAAACAAAAGTTATATCTTTATATTTTAAAATTATTTTGTATAAATATTAAAAATTAAATAAAGACTAAGTATTTTAATAACAGGGTGGCCGTTTTAATCCAAGAAAAAAATTCCCGGTAATTTCCCGGGTTTTTCTCGGTTCAGAAACATTGTTCACGGCCGATAAAATTTACATGTAAAAAATTGAAGGTACTAACACTTTTCAATTTAACCATTTTTAATAAAATGCAGATAAACTACGAAATTTAGAATTTTTAACTTTTAGAAATTAATGAGTTCAAAGATTCAGACAAAAATTTAATTCATCTTAACATTTTCAATGCTCTAAATTAAAGAATCAATTAATTTTATATATTATTTTTAACAATTTTAAGGTAGAAACGTTAAAAATTGAAAAATAAAAAAAAAATAATACTTCTTAAATTATAAGTTAAATTATTTGCATTTTTGAAATGAATCGAATTTTTCCTACAATTTTTAGAAAATCCTGCAAATTTAAAAAAAAATTTCTTAAAATCTTCCAGAATCTTTCTTAACAATTTAGAAATCTTATTAAATCTTTTTGAAAATTCTCTTTAAAAAAATTTCTAAAATGAAAAATTATTTTCAATTTTTCTAAGAATCTTAAGAAAATGTTTTTATTCTTTTAAATCCTTTGACAATTCTTAAAAAGCTTCTAAATTTTTTTATTAATCGGCAAAAATCTACATTTTGTTTTAAATTAAATCATTTCAAGTTCTAAATTAATTTTGAAACTTTTCAAAACTTCTAAATGCCTCTTAAAATTACTCAAATTTTGTCTACAAATAATAAGTGTTCAATTATTATACATACGTCAAAATTTAACAAAGTGATTTACAAATAAAACATTTTTTAAATAGAAAAATTAAAATTGTAACGTTGATAGTTTAAAAGCTCTCCGAAATTCTAGAGATTCAAACCTTTCTATGTAAAACAATTCAGTTTCAAATTTTTTACTTTTAAATATTTGGTGAAATATTTCTAACTATTCAATAATTATTCTTCTTCTCAATTAAACAAATTTTAAATTGAATAGATTAAATTTGAATATTTTAAACTGAAACAATATTTGATAAAAAATGCATTATTATGAAGTTATCTATAAATGGAAAATAATTTATAAAATTTAAATGAGAAGCTTACATTTTTTAAATGACTAAGATTTTCGAATTGAAAACGTTTAAGCACAGATTTATTAAAAAAAATATTTAATTAAATATGCAAGTATTCAAGACTGCATATTAAAATTCTCTGAATTAAAATTTAAAACTTAAAATAGAAAATTTTTAAAGTAGAAGTATGTTGGATTACGCATTATAAACTGAATGATCTCATAATTGAAAAGGATTAAAATTCAATTGGTGATTTAAAAATCTGTCGAGATCAAACTTGCGAGAGAATTTTTTTCTCTCTAAAAATTTGTAAAATTCCAGGTCAAAAAATAAATTCACTGTCATTTCCGGTTTTTCAGATTACCCGGGCCAGCGGCTAACCTGAATAATAAATATGGAACATTTCATCTTAAACTCAAACGATATCTTCATTAAAAAATATCTGGCGTAGAAATAAAAAAAAATTATATAAAAGCTGTATTTTATAAAACTCTTCTGTAAAAATATGAAAAACCAATCAAACACTGTATTTTAATAAACAATATTGAACATTTTATGTTAAATTGAAACTATACTTTTATTTTTAAAAATTCTTTCGTGTAAATATAAAAAATTTAATAAAAACTGTATGTATTTTTATGAGAAATATGGAACATGTTATCTCAAAGTAAAACGATATCCTTATTATGTTAATTCTTTCATAAAAAGATAAAAAAAAAAAGAAATAAAAACTATACCTTCTTTATTTATTTAAATTTTTTAAGTTAATTAATCTTTCAATCAATTGATTAATTCGTTTATTCCAATAAATTATCTGTAGTTCTATTAGGACTACTGTTGCTAATGAATTACTAATTTATACTATTTATACTTATTTATATTACTAATTTTATTATAAATTTCTTGATTCACCATGCTTTTTTCATAGTTATTTTTTACAAAACTACTTTATATAAATTTGATAGACGTATTTGGAATTCAATAATAATATTTAGTACAATTATAAGTTTAATTTTGTTTCTTGAGTTGAAAAATACTTTAGATTTAGTTATGGAGCTTTAAATATTCTACGCATAAAACCAATTGTCATTACGAATAATATAAATTAAATTAATTTCGAACTAATTTTGCCTATTCCTGCCACATAAATATAGGCTGTAAAGACTCCGAGCGCCATCTGTGCCGCACGCTTCACTTAGATCCTAACCCAAAGAAGATTCATTTTCAACCAAACTGTTACATTTTTAACCAAAAAGGATGAATTTCCCACCAAAATAGTTGAATCCTCAATCAAAGAAGATTAATTTTCAACCAAATAGTTGCATTTTTGACCAAAAAGGAACAACAAAAAACAAATTTAAAAAAAAAATAGTTACACTTTCAATCAGAGATAAATTTTCAATGAATTTTCAACAACCTTAGTGTCAAACGCTGCTTTTCATGGAAAAAAAAAACGATTGGAAATCATACCTTTGTACTTCTGACACATTTATTAGAAACTTGTTGAGATTCAGTGTCAGAGTTACATCCATCGCTACTATTAGATGAACGCACTTCTAAAGAAAAGTCCGAAAGAGCTCTTGCATTTTCTTCCAGCTCAACTCGCTGAGCTTCAGCTGCCTCAAATAAATTCACTAAGCTTGGTAATTTAAACGGCTTTTTGCAATCTACAGTCAAAATATTCTCTCTCAATTTCGGAACAACCGGCGAATTTAAAGGTAGAGAAACTGCTCCGTCCAAACTGTCATAATCTCCCCCTTGCGGTTCTTGAAAAACACTAGAACTGGAACATCCACTATTTATATTCCGCGTAGAATCTTTCGAGGGTTCTTCCGGACAATTTAAATTTGCCTCGGGCAATAAAAACTTCTGCCTTCTTCCCAAACTCGCGTGAGGCTGTAAAACAAACTGAGAACTCGTTTGCGATGTGTCTAAAATTTCTCTGGACGGAGGTAGAATTTGTGAGGACGAATTGGCATCTTGATTTTGCGAGGTTTGTGAAGAATCTGCTGAGTCAAAAATCACTTCCTGGATTGGAAAATCTCCATTTTCTGAGCTTTCTGTTACCGATGTGGATATATTATTGGGGGAAATCTCATTTTTGCTGCCTGACGGATGCAAAGACCTGAGATCTGTACCGAAAGCATTATCTTCTGAATTTTCAGCTGAGCAAGACGATTCGTTACTGGATAAATTATTAGCTGATAGTCCTTCCGGTTTTTCTTGGGTTTCTTCACCGCTTTCATTGCCTTGTTCCGACACCATTTTTACTCTAACTCATCCTTTCCATATCGCAGAAAATATTTCTCAGCTCGATTTCTGAACAAAAAAATGTAGGCCAATTTAAGTTTAGTTAAGGGCATGTGACACAGCTAAATACCTATATTACCGATCACACTTTATCAGTTCACTGAATGTTCTTTTGAACTTAAGAACTTTTTTTGTTAATAAAATATCGAGCTGAAACTTTGGTAAATGTATTAGAGTACAATAAAGTACGTTCA
>NC_046662.1:8125100-8134312 GCF_010883055.1 Belonocnema kinseyi | reverse complement strand
TTTATTTACAAAAAAAGTTCTTAGGTTCAAAAAAACATTCAGTGAACTGAAAAACTGTCGTCGGTAATATAGGTATTTAGCTGTGTCACATGCCCTTAATGGTGAATACACTGCCGTGCAAAAGTTTTAGGCCATCTCTTTTTTTATGAGTGAATAAATTCTCTTGATCTTAATTATACCTATTTTGCTGAAAATTTTAGATTAATTAAATTTAAATTAATTATATTAATTTTCTACCAGGAAATACGAACTTTCAACAGTTTAGTTTTCAAAAATAAATTTTTTATTTAGAATATCAATTTTCAACTACAAATGGAAGAATTATTTTAAATTTACATTAAATTCTTTAGATTTTACTCCCACATTTTTTAGATAAAAAAAAATTTCAACCGAAAAAGATTCATTTTCAAACAGTTGCATTTTTTTCCAAAAAGGAATAATTTTCAACCAAAAAAACAAACTTTTCCACCAAAAAAGACTAATTTTCAACAAAATAGTTACAATTTTCAATAAAAAAGATCAATTTTAATTTAAAATAAGAATTTTTAATAAACAATGGAATAGTTACAATTTTAGTGAAAAAATTAATTTTCAATAAAAAAAAACAATTTTTAACCAAATAGTTGAATTATGAAATTTAAAAAAAAATTTCAAACGAAAAATAATTATTTTCAACAAAAAGCATGTATTTTCGACAAAATAGTTAAAATTTCAAATAAAAGAAATATTTTCAATTAAAAATATACAAATATACATTTTCAACCCAAAATGGAATACTTACATTTTTAGTTAAAAAAATTATTTCTCAACAACAAACAGTAGCATTTTCAACCAAAAAGATTAATTTTCTACCAAAAAAATAATTTCCAATAAAATACGTGAATTTCCAACAAAGTAGTTTAATATTTAAATAGAAAAAATAATTCTTCTATTAAGAATATAAAATTTTAAACAGAAATTTTATTTTACTGCCACAAAAGAAGAATCTTTAATCAAATAAATGAATTTGCGACCAAGCAGTTAAATTTTCAAATAAAAAAGAGCAATTTTAGGTTATCTCTTTTTCTATGACTGAATAAATTCTCTTAATTTTAATTATACAAGAGGTAAAAAAAATTTCGGGTTGAAAATGAATTTTTGTTGTTGAAAATTGATCTTCTTTTTTGAAAATTTGACCATTTCGCTGAAAATTTTATGTTGAAAATGGATATTTTTAATTGAAAATTGACCTTTCTTATTTGAAAATTTTACTACTTTGTCGCAAATTCGTGTATTTTGTTGAAGATTCTTCTTTTGTGGTGGAAAAATAATATTTTTGGTTGAAAATTGATATTCTTCATTGAAGAATTATTTGTTCTATTTGAATATTTAACTACTTTGTTGGAAATTCTTGTATTTTATTGGAAATCATTTTTGGGTAGGAAATTGATATTATTAATCGTAAAATCCATTTTTTTTCTTTAAGTTTAACCATTTTGTTGCAAACCATAATATTTGGTTGCAAATTCGTCTTTTTGGGTTGAAAATGTATATTTTTAATTGAAAACAATTTTTTTATTTTAAATTTGAACTATTTTGTCGAAAATACATGTTTTTGTTGTAAATCATTATTTTTCGTTTGAAAATTGATTTTTATAAATTTCATAATTCAATTATTTGGTTAACAATTCCTCTATTTTTGGTTGAGAATTCAGTTTTTTCATTAAAACTGTGACTATTCCATTGCTGGTTAAAAATTGATGTTTTAAATTAAAATTGATCTTTTTAATTTGAAATCGTGACTATTTTGTTGAAAATTAGTCTTATCTCGTAGAATATTAGTATTTTTGGTTGCAAATTTATCCTTTTTGGTTAAACATGAAACTGGTTGAAAATTCATCTTTTTTTGTTGAAAATTATTTTTTTATCTAAAAATGTGGGTGTAAAATTTAAAGAATGTAATGTAAATGTAAAATAACTATTCCATTTCTGTTTTAAAATTGATACTTTAAATTAAAAATGGATTTTTTTCTTGTTGAAAACTAAACACTTTGTTGAAAATCCGCATTTTCTGGTAGAAATTTTTTTTTTTTTTTTTTTTGATAATTCATCCTTTTTGGGTAAAAATGCAAGTGTTTTATTGAAAATTAATATTTTTGCTCTGAAATTAATTTTTGTCAACTAAAAATGTACCTGTTCCATTTTTGACTTACAAGTTTAACTACATGATTATATGTTTCATATATTTTACAAAAATATTTTTGTTATCAAAAATAATATTGCAATTTTTCCAAATTTTCTGCTACAACTTCAAGTTCTTGCAATTCTAAAAGAAAATTTTTACGATTTATACTCATAAGCTGTTTTGATACGGTGAAAAAAGCTTCAAAATGAGCCCAAGAACATTAAAAAATGTTGAATATTTCGGAAGTTATTGAAAATTAAGAAAAACCTTGAAATTTACACTATTTTTGCAATATCTACTTAAAAACTAGACAAATTGGCTTCACTCTGGGCTTATAATAATTAATTAAAATTAAGAGAATTTATTTAGTCATAAAAAACTTTTGCACGGCAGTGTAGTTAAGTTTTTAATTAAAGAGATGGTTGTCTAAATAAAATTATGAATGTTTAAAAAAACGAATTTTCAACTAGAGATCAACATTGAACCAAATACATATTTATTTATTATTGTATTATTGTATATTTTCAGTTGAACAAAATAAATTCCCAAACAAAAAGATTATTTTTCAATAAAACAGTTGCTTTTTTACCCAAAAAGGATGAATTATCAACAACAAAAAATTTCTACCAGAAAATATGCATTTTCAACAAAGAGATTAGTTTGCAAGAAAAAAAATCAATTTTTAATTTAAAGTATTAATTTTCAAATACAAATGGAATAGTTATTTTACATTTACATTACATTGTTTAAATTTTACACATACATTTTTAGATAAAAAAATAATTTTCAACCAAAAAAGATGAATTTTTAACCAGTTTCATTTGCAAACCAAAAATATTAATATTCTACCAGAAAAGACTAATTTTCAATAAAATAGTTACATTTCAAATAAAAAATATCGATTTTAATTAAAAATATCAATTTTTAACCAACAATGGAATAGTTGCAGTTTTAGTGAAAAAACCGAACTCTCAACCAAAAATAGAGAAATTTTTAACCAAATAATTGAATAATTAAATTTAAAGAAAACCAATTTTCAAAGTAGTTAAATATTCAAATAGAAAATATAATTTTTTGAATGAATTTGCGACAAACTAGTTAAATTTTCAAATAAGAGAGATCAATTTTCAATTAAAAATATCCATTTTCAACCTAAAATTTTCAGCAACATAGTCAAACTTTCAAATAGGATCAATTTTTAATTAAAATATCAATTTTCAACAACAAAAATTCATTTTCAAGCAGAAAGATTAGTTCTCTACAAAAAAAAAGGAATAGTAACATTTTTAGTAAAAAAATGAATTCTTTAAAACAAAAAAGACGAATTTTTAATGAATACTATAATTTTAACAAAATGGTTAAATATTCAATTAAAAATAACAATTTTTAACCAAACAGTTACATTTTCAAACAAAAATATTTATTTCCTACAAAAAAAAGAAAAAGTTTTTAATTAAAAAAATTCATTTTCAATAAAAAATATCAATTTTCAATGAAAAACATGATTTTTTAACAAAGTAGTTAAATTAAAAAAACAAAGAGAGGTCAATTTTCATGCAAACAGTTGCATTTATAACCAAAAAGGACGAATTTTCTAGTTTAAAAAATGATTTTTTAATTCAAATATCAATTTTCAACAAAACTTATGAATTTTTAACAAGATGGTTTAATTTAAAAAAAAGAAAGATCAATTTTCAATTAACAATATAAATTTTCAAGCAAAAAAATGATTCCTTTTCAATCAAACAGGTGCGTTTTCAATCAACAAGGTTAATCTTCTACAAAAAAAGGAATAGTTGAAAAAATCAATTTTCAATTAAAAATATCAATTTTTAACAATAAATGGAATAAGTAGAGTTTAACCAAATACTTGAATTGCTAAATTAAAAAAAAATCAATTTACCACCAAAAAATAATTCTTTTTAGCCAAATAAGTTGCCTTTGTAACCAAAAAGATTAATTTTCTACCAAAAAATATCAATTTTTAACCAAAAAAGATTCATTTCCAACTAAAAAGATTAAATTTTTACCAAAAAAAAAAAAAATTTTCAATAAAATACGATAATTTTCAACAAAATGGTTAAATTTTATAAGGTAAAAGATCAATTTTTAACCAGAAAAGATTCATTTTCAACTAAACATTAGCATTTTCAACCAAAAATTATTTCCAATACAGTAGATGAATTTTCAACAAAGTAGTTAAATGTTCAAATAAAAACATTCTTTAATTAAAAATATCAATTTTCAACCAGAAAAGATACATTTTCAACTAAACATTAGCATTTTCAACTAAAAATATTAAGTTTGTACCAAGAAATAAGAATTATCGACAAAATACATGAATTTTCAATTTAAAAAAGATCAACTTTCATCAAAAAATAAACTATTTACACTTTTAGTTTAAAAATTAATTCTTAGCCAAAAAGAAAACATATTTTCAAAAAATTATTTAGTTACATTTTCAATCAGAGATAAATTTTCAATTAATTTTCAACAGCCTTAGTGTCAAAAACGAATTTTCATGCAGAAAAAATATTGGAAATCATACCTGTGTACTTTGATACATTTGTTAGAAGCTTGTTGAGATTCAGTGAAAATAAAGGTCAATTTAAATTAGCTTTGTCGGCAAATAAAATCAGGAAAAATTAAAACAATCAAACAATTATGACTAAATCGTGCGCCGATTCAAAAGTCAAATATTAAAGTGCACTAACTCAAGAAAGAAAGTCCTCGGTTTATAATATATTTTACAAAAATATTTAGAAGCACATCCAAAGTATCTTCATGAAGAACGACTGATAATTACATGTAGATATATATACGTTTAATTGGGATTGTCAAGGGCGTTTTTGGTAATTATTTACCTTGGCTCACGATGTATTATTATAATTCGTGGGAATTTCCGGGAACTGTCAGATCCTCAATGTCACGGGCTTCCATTTTTAATTGATCTTCTTGACTTTTCTTCTTGATAAATCATATAAATTACACGCAAACTCAAACTCTATCCGATTCGATTTGACAGAAAAAGTAATATTCATATCATAGCAGATGTATAGGGACCTGCTAGTTAGTAACTAGAGTTGTAAAAATACTACTAGTCATATAGAAACTTTTATTGGCGAACATTGGTGTTACTGGTCAGCCGCGAAATTCAAAGTTTTCAAGCAGAGATCCCAGTTTCAATGATTAGGTATCTCAGCTTAGGTGGGAGATATCCAAAATGTCTGTACACTGAGGGGCAAATAATACTAAGCTAAATGTCCCAATTTGGGCGAATGTAAGGATTTTTTTGGCGTATTTTCCTTGTAAAAGTATTTTAAATCGTATGATTCGATAAAAGTTTCTAATACTGCACAGTTTGAACATTTTTCATTAATACTTTGTCTGCTTATCGATATAAAATAACCATTTTTACTGAATAATAAAGAATATTTCATGCTTCACCGATGAACCTATTTGGCCGATTAAATTTTTCCTCTGACCCAGTTTGGACGAATCAAGTGTCCAAATTTGGGCGAATGACGCTATGTTATATTTCATACAGTAGACGGATATAGTCATTGATAAAAACTGACTCCCAATTTAATTTGCCACTAGGAATTTCACCATTTTCACGTAAAAATCTATACGCGTAATAAATCACGTAATTAATAGAAAAAGAATATTTTTCTCGTTTGCATTTTAAATTTGCTATCTCATTGTCGTTGTAATCGTTTCCCGTACATTTTTATCAATTAATCAATACAAATGTATAACAAAAACAGGCATCATAACAGGAGAAAGCTTTCAGAATTGAAATAGTGTGCTTGTTATCTTTAAAAAACTCCTAATTTTTATGCAGCCGTGCTGTTTGTAAAGACTCGCACAAATTCCTCCAGCCGTTTTTTTCCGTCCGTATTAAGGCGGAAGGAAATATCCGAATTATCAATTAGTTTTTATTAATATTGAAGAACACATTCGTCAAGCTTAGGATTAATACTTACTTTTCAATCAAAACATTCGCGCCACACAAATTTCGGAGCACTGTTATAACGAAAAACTACGCAGCCTGTCATCTTGCGAACTAACAAGCCGAGAATAATGTTATGCTCGATCTGCCACGGATGGCGACACGCGTTACTATATAACTTTTAAAGAACACGAATACGGAATAAAATGACTATAAATCCTATATCAAAAATATCTTAAATCAATTCTAGAATGTGAATAAACTATTACTAGTGTCGTACACTTCAAGATTACCTCGGATTTACCTACAGTATGTGAGCATTCTTACAAACTGAGTCACTCGCCCAAAATGGGACATTTACCTTAAATGCATGTGAAAAAACTTTATTTACAATGACGTGGAAAACATTATTTTTTACCATTAGTGTATGCAGAATTACCATCGACATATAGTACTGGACGCTGGATACGGCTGTCGGAAGTGGACCAGGGAATAGAAACAGAGAACAAATCGAGAAAGTAGACATGTCCTTTTCTTAAAATGATGATTGGTGATTGATCAGTTGATCTTTTTCTAATGAAAGCAAATAGAAGATGAATAGAACCAATTACTATTCTTAGAAGACAGGACCACTTTCTCGATTTGTGCTCTCTTTCTATTCGTAATATATGAAAATACAATTTTTTTCTGAATAAGTAATACAAGTTTTTTACTTTATTTATGAACCAAAGTAAAAGTGCAGAAGTCATTTAGTTTAAAAAGAAAAAAAATTAAAATATTTAAAGTAATGGTCATTTATACTAGAAATACTATATTTTTTCGGTTAAAAATTTAACAATTTTGTTGATGAAAAAAAAGTATTTCGAACAATTGGAAGTCAAAAAAATTCCGAAAAAAGAAATTTCTAATAGACCAGGAGAAAATCCATTGAAAAGAAAAAAGGTTGGTGCGTACATGAGGTGTTGTTTTGGAAAGTGCAAAAGTGACAGACGTCTAAGTCCTACTTGGAATGTACTTATTATTTTATTATATTTCTAAAAACCTGTTTAATATATCGAAAGGGTGGCATTCCCGATGGTTCACTTAAAAAGCATATTAAAAATTGCGCCAAATGCAGTAAAAGTAATATGTGTGTGAGGTAATATGCGCGGAGAGACGAGTATTTTTCAAGTATATGAAGGATGTAAACAAGGATACTTACATTTGCTTATTGCATTCTATTAATTTTAACTTATTTTCATTAAAAATAGTTTATGAAGGTTTAATCATATGTTTAAAGTTCTTTAAATACTAAAGTTCTCTCATAGAAATAGTTCAATATTGACAATTAAAATCTGCATGTACCTTCTTTAATTGCGTGCATGAGATTAAAATTGTCTTTCCAAAGGAAGTATTTTTCTATTATTTATACTCGAACTGCAGTTTATTGAAAAAAAAGTTATGACATTAATTACAGTTTTTCAACTCAACACGTTTTTTTATCAAAAATGTTCAAATTCAACCCCTATGGGTTATTTATTCTTTCAAGTCTTCCAAACCTGCATTTTAAAATTCTTTCATTGCAAATTCACGCTTGAAAATAAATTATTATATAATATTATATAATAATAATAATAAACACTTCTAAAAATTCTTAATTGAGCTTATTGTAAATTATCGTGTGATACGACATTCGTAATATTTTAAGTGATTAGATGTATTTTTTTCCTAAAAATTTGTAAAATTCCCAGTCAAAAAATGAATTTGCTGACATATTTCTCGTCAGTTACGAAGAATTCCTACCTTTCCTGTCAAGCGGTCACCTTGATTTAAAAAGCACTATATAAAAATATGAATAAAAAAATATTTTCACTTCTTTCAGTTTCACATATTTACTACAAACAATTTTTTCACCATTTTCTATTCATATTTCTTTTATTGTACGAATTTTCAGACACAAATGTTCAAACTAAAAAAATTGCATTTGCATTTATTTCAGTAATTTGAAAGCTAGGTGAATTTCAACACTATGTTGAAACCTTACACTATACGCAGTGTAAACATAACCTGCATTCCACATACCGGTCAATAAGTTGCTGCTGTTTTCTTTTAGTACATCGTTTTCTGCATTTTGAACTTCATTTTAACTGAAAAATCGTATTTTTTTCACCTTTTTATGCAATAGTTCAGCACCTGGCTCATCATTTTCATTCACTTTTACATTAAAATTAGGTACGAGTGTACATTTTACCAAAAATATGACCAAAATTTGTAAATGCCCGCTAAGTGCCATGGCGGCGCCTAAGCTTCCGCTCTTGAATGAAAGGACTATTGAAATAAGGGGTGTCGTCTATAATAAAAAAAGAATTGGTACGAATGTAATAAGAAAATATATTTCTCACAGTGGATGTATGAAATAGTGCATACAATATTGTAATACTTTTCTGGTATTTCATACTGATACGGAATATCAACACAATCTATCAATCTAGAGTACTGCTGCTATTAGTAGTTTCGCAATTCTGAATTGCATTAACGAGTTTTGCATTGAGGATTGCTTTTTCTTGAATCTTTTGTAAATTCATGTCCACCTCTTGTAAGAGCTTCTGAATTTCTTGCATATCCTGTGAAACAAAAGCATTAAAACATTATTATTTTATTTATTAGCGTATGTGCAATGTGAGAAAACGCATCGACCTTCATATTTATGTATATACATATATACACACAAATATATATATAATATGCAGATAACTTAATATTGACATAACCTAACCATTTTTATACTCTGATAACAACTCAGTGTTCTTCCTTCATTATTTTTGAAGGAAGCTTCTGGAAATGATGCTGACTGCGACATTCTGATTTCAAAGGACAAACGAGCAGTTGATTGACAAATAATATAGAAAGACAATAATATGGTGATACGTAAACACAACGAACGAAATGACACTGTACTATCAGTGATCCCAGATCTGAAACGAGACGTGGTCTAATACTATGACACGTCTATGGCCGTGTGAATATGGTAGGAGACGATATAAATGCCTGGGTTGCGCGCGCCACCCATTTCTCCTCTTCTGAATTTGAAAACTCGAAGGTGCACGATTGCCGGTC
>NC_046662.1:8107825-8125000 GCF_010883055.1 Belonocnema kinseyi | reverse complement strand
AAATGGGTTGCGCGCGCAACCCAGGCATTTATATCGTCTCCTACCATATTCACACGGACATAGACGTGTCATAGTATTGGACCACGTCTCGTTTCAGATCTGATTCAGACCAGCTTATATTTTACAAAAATTTAATTTAATTTAATAACCTAATTAGGTATAGTTTCTAGCAACTAATGTGTTTTATAAATGTTTTCCTTGCCTGAAAACAAAGGTTACATAATTTGTATACATTCTTGTGCATATTTTAATAATTATTTATTTAAATTAGAAGAAATGTTTTTTAAAGTAATTTGGAATCGCACGCCAAGTGTGAGTAATCAGCGCATACACTAGCCGTCCAATAAGACGACGAACGCGGAATTTTCACCGTCCGGCAAAACGACAGCGTGAGGGGTCTCCACTATTCTGCGCTGATAGCGTGTGCGGTGTAGAGCGACCTTATGTGTTAAGTGAAACATTAGGTCGTGTGAATTGCAGAGAAGAAAATGGAGGGTGATAGAGATACGGCCTCCGCCGTCGTTTCGTTGAGCGTTCGCCCGTCGTAATGTTGAGCGACTCGTCTTGCCGGAGGTCGTCTTCTTGGGCGGCTAGTGTACTAACAATTTCAAAGTTCACTACAGTTTCGCAAACTTAATATTTTTACCTGTATTCTTAAAAAAATTATGCTAGAATCCATGTTAATTACAAATATTTAAATGAATAAAAATATGAATATTTCACAATTATCACTTATAGACGTTTTGAAATTAAGGTAATTCCATGGAATGTATTGAAGCCCTGAGCGTTTTTTTGCTTCTGTTTCACTTTAGTTGCTAATATTATTTTTTTATGAACAATATTGACAATAAGAAAAACTCTCAGGGTACCTTTTCACCAGCCCTGTGCATCGCCCCCACTCTTTCTGTGCTCTTAGCATCGGAGGCGTATCGTAGTTCAAATAAAACCAATAGATGGCGCTCCGATCAGGTGGGCCAGTCTGCATTGTTATGTATAGCAAAAATTCTAAGATTCGTTAAAAACTTGATACTTTTTATGAATATAAAAGAAAGAACAATGTTTTCAGTAACAATAAGAGCAGCTGTTATTAATAATCCAACAAAATTCATGGAAACCTGTATTTTGAAATTAGGAAAATTGAATAGAAAGGTGAGTATTTTGAAAACAGTTTGAATTGTGTTCATATATTCCTATTGTTTATTTTGCTAATGTGATTAATTAATTTGATAAACAATTGTATTTGTTGCAAATTTCAAACATTGATTGATAATATTAATAGACTAATAATATTAGTAATAATATTTGAACATTGATAATTCGCCTTATAATATACTTTTTTATTAACTCATCTAGACATTTCCGCCCTCTAAAAATATATATTTAAACATAATTTTTTTATAATCAGAGTGGAGACTTGATAAGGAAACCGGGAAACACCGAGAAAAAACGGGAAATTACCGGCAATTAAATTAATTTTTACTTTATCTACAGTTACAGGGCATATAAGTGAACGTAATTATCGGTTTTATTTTATAAAACGGATTTGGTAAAGAAATAAAATTTCCCTTCGAACAAGGAATTTTCGATATGGAACGGCATTTAAAAAAATAGAAACTGGGATTTTCTAGGAAATAATTTAAAAATCCCTGTCGCAATTCAAAATTCGTCACAATTTAAAAGTTCCTTCTTCCAAAATAAAAAAAAAAAAAAGAGTGCAAAAACGGTAAATATTCTATTGAAAGTGATTTCTTTGAGAAAAACATGTGAAATTGACAATTTAGATGATAAGAACTTGTAGCCGAGTAAATTATTTATTGTGTTGAAAATGTTTAAAAATTATTAGTGTGAAATCATAGGATTAAAATGTGTAGCTCCCTGCTGTACGTCATACTATATTAGCAAATAGCTTACTTTTCAACCCAAGAAATTAATTTTTAATCAAAATGATGAATCTTAAATTAAAAAAATAATAATTTTCAACAGACGAGTTTGTTTTTCAAGAAAGTAAATTTATTTCTAACCCAAAAGATTAACTTTAATCTATATTCATGATTATTCAACTGGAATACTTGAATTTTCAACCAAAAAGAATTTTTAAATAAGGAGATGAACTTTCAAAGAAAAAACTGATTTTCTACATAAAAGTCGACTTTCTACCAAAAAGTTGATTTTTTAATAACATACGTGAATTGTCAACGAAATAAATGAATTTTCAATTTAGAAAGACAAATTTATATCCAAATTGTTGAACTTTGAACTAGAAAAGGTCAATTTTCCACCCGAAATAGTTCTATTTTCCACTGAAATAGTTAATTTTTTAATTAAAAACGATTTTAAAGAAACTAGTTATATTTTTAAAATGATACGAATTTTCAGTTAATATGATGAATCTTCCAAAAATAAAATTAATTTTCAACAAAAAAGTTCAGCTTTCAGCCGCAAGTAGTTGCATTTTCAAGAAAAAAAGTTAAATTCTTAACGAAAAATGTTACAAAAATTATATTATAATTTATAAATATTTACTTTTCGAAATACTACTTCTACTCTAAAAAATACTTAAAGTACTCTCTTTTTTAAATTTCGAAAAAAGAAACTTTTAAATTGTGACGAATTTTGACTTGGAACAGGGATTTTTTAAACTACTTTCTTCTAAATCCCACTGTAAATTCTTTTAAAAAAGTCCCGTTCCACGTCAAAAATTACTTTACCGAAACTTCCTGTCCTCAAATAAAAAGGATAATTATTTTCACTCATATTCCCTGCAACCGTAGATTAAGTAAAAATTACTTTTCTAAATAGACAAAAATTACTAAAATATGGAGAACTTGAATTTCGCAACGATCAGAAGTAAATTCCCGGTTTTGTAACTCAATTCCGGGTTTTTCCCAGTTTCCCGTTAAAGTCGCCACCATGATTATAAATAAATTATATATAGATATATATTTTTTAGAAAGCGGAAATGTATACAGATGAATTAAAATGAAAAAGTACATTATAAGGCTAATTATTAATGTTTAAATATTATTATTACTATTATCAAACAGTGTTTGAAATTTGCAACAAATACAGTTGTTTATAAAATTAATTAATTATATTCGAATAATCAAAAATAGAGAACATGAATACAGTTCAAACTGTTTTTCAAATACAGTAGACTCTACGACACTTCGATTTAAGACATTTCTCGTTTTCCGATTTCTCCTTCGTTCGCTCGCCTCCACTCCTTGCTTCATTTCACTTCGAACAAGGCAGCGTACCTTTTGTTTTCTCAAACTGCTTACCAAATACCTTAACCTATATTGTGACATTTTTAAAAATAGAATTTCAATTGAGCCGCCAACAAAAATACGTAAAAAAATTGAATGGCTCATTGCTGTAACAAAATCAAATATCCTTAAAGCAATTCAAGAAGGAGAAAAAGTACTCAAAAAATTTCAAACTTTGCATCGGTAATTATTCTTGAAATTTCAAAAATGTACGTTCTGATATTAATAATTATCTTCTTCAAGATCCAATTAAATTGAAATTTCAAAATTTTAATTATGAATTTCGCGAAATTCATAATTAAATAAATTTCCCCCAAACAGATTTACGTTTCGGTGCCACTGAAGCGAAGGTTTTCTTTCACCGAACATAATTGACAAAGCTGTACGGCGCTTGAGAGCGTTTGAATTCGAACGCGCGTCACGTGGCTTTCTCGTGTCACAGGGAAGAGGGTATTCTGACACATCGTGTTCCCTTCGCCTACCGCCCCGAAAACGAGAAGTGTCGTAGAGTCTACTGTACTCATTTTTCTATTCAATTTTCCTTATATTAAATTACATGTTTCCATGCCTTTTTTGGATTACTTATTACAGAAGCTTTAATTGTTACTGAAAACTTTGTTCTTAATTTTATATTTATAAAAAGTATCAACGTTTTAATAAATTTTAGTATTTTGCTATACACACCAATGTAAAGACAAGGATGCTAAAATAACAACTACACATACACGGGCGATGCATAAGGCTGCCAAAGATATTTATTTTTGGCGCTGTCTTTCACGAAGGCCTGTTTTGAATTAATCACGAAATTAATCTTTTTCGTAGGATTCATTTCTAGGTACTGTGTTGGTCTATGGCAAATTTGATTGGTTGATAACCTAGATACGAACTCGAAGTGTCAAATTAATTCAACGATTAATTTAAAACAGGTCTCCGTGAAAAGGTTCCCTTATAAATGCCAGTACCAGCAATTCAAAAAAGTAAGGTAATGCACAGGTTCGCCATCTTGGCACGTAATTTATTAGATATTTTACCTGTTTTCTACGTAAAATACTTCACTTAGGTATTTTACGTAAGAAACCTTCAGTAAAACGTAAATGCACATCCCTGGTAACCTATCCGCACCTTGCCATGCCTCGTTTGCTGTGTTTGCACGACTTACCCTTGCACATATGTGGGCCATATGTTGGGTGTATGGTGTGTTGGCGGCGACTGACTCAATTCTGTTGAAGTCGTCGAGTTCATGTGAGACGTGAGTGAACTTTGGTGTATAAGCTCCTTTTATGGTGGTCCATATAACAAAAAACAAAAGTTTGTGTCAAAGTTGTGATGCTGCAAAGTTAAAGTGCTTTTAGTTTAAGAAAAAAGTGAGTAACCTGAAGCGTATTTTAATCATCAGTCTTTTACTTCGTGACTCGATTTTCATAAGCAAATGATGTTCGATTGTAAATATAAACATGACGACATTCTTGAATCGACCAAGCCGTAGCTTAAAATCCAAAATATTGTCATCTGATTGATTCTCACAACACTTTCCGAAAAATGATCTTTAAAATTCTATGGGCTTTCTCGATTTGTACCCATGCCATAAAATCGGAGTAACTGAGGTAGAAACATTAAGAAATGCTTCAATAGATCAAGCGTGGGAGAGCTGGTTTCGATCGCAGCCGCACCTCATAAGTTTCCCTTGTCTTTGAAGAAGGTTTTTATTCAAAGCTCAATTTTTCCAAGTGTCCTTCAATCACATCCCCAATCGATTAAGCAAAAAATCAATTACTTGAACGGTTCCTACCCTATTGAAAATATCCTGGTGGAAGTCTTAAAATCCTCCCGCATTTTCTTGTGTTTACCTCGTCCAAAAATAACAAGAGGATTTTTTCAGTGAACTAAAAGTATTTTTATTTGATAAATTCTAGCTTCACCACTTTATCCTCAGCTTAAAAAATCCGCATCACGAACCATTTGCGATATAGAAAAACCTTGATGGAAAAATGTATACAAAAAAGTACAATTCTGCGACTAATTTTACGTTGAAATACAAATAGCTCATTTTTTCTAGTAAAAAAGTTTTAAAAAATTAATAATAAATTATAAGCTTCTGCAATTCTTAGAAAAAGTCGAGTAAGTTAAGGAAATATTTGAAAGTTTTGAAACAATTAAAAATTTGAAATGATTTCAAATAATTTAAACGAAGTGTCTGCGTGTACTGATAAAGTCCGGCTATTGTTACCAAAATTTCGGTGTAAATATTCCACGGGCTAATTTGAAACCAAATATAGATTTTGGCAGCTTTCGAACATGAAATTTAGAAGCTTTTTAATAATAACATTTTTTAAGATTGCTAGGGAAATTGAAAATATATATTTTTTTAAAATAATTTTTTAATAATGTTTTTGAATTTGAAAAAAATCGAAACAACATGTAGATGTTTCAAGATTTCGAAGCATTTTCAGAATTTTCAAACTATTTAAAATTAAAATAATTTAACATAATTCAGAATAATAACCGAGAATTTCAAATTTTAACACATCTGAATTGAAACTGGTATTTATCCGAAAGACTTATAATTCTTCTTGGAACAGGGAATGTTAATATTTAAATTAATTCCGAGCTGAAACAGGGAATTTTTTATTAGAATGAATTCTAAGTTGAAACGGGACATTTTCGAGAAAAATAAAAATTATAAATTGGAACAGGGAATTTTACAAAAATTCGAATTCTTTTTGGAAACGGAAAATTTTCGAAAAGTAATAAAATTCAGGATTTGAAGAAGTAATTTAAAATTTTTAACAAATTCTGAGTTGGAACT
The DNA here is from genome assembly GCF_010883055.1 of Belonocnema kinseyi. Taxonomy (NCBI): domain Eukaryota; kingdom Metazoa; phylum Arthropoda; class Insecta; order Hymenoptera; family Cynipidae; genus Belonocnema; species Belonocnema kinseyi. The sequence goes on along the minus strand of NC_046662.1, from coordinate 8,118,928 downwards.
GGAATTTATCCAGGAGAATAGCAATTCTCAATGGAAAATTGAATTTTGCCAACTAAATTATTATTCTACAATTGATAAAAGTTCAAAAATTTGTAATTTGACAGTTTAACTGCATTTATGTGAAATTTGTGCAGTTGAAAAGTGTTAATAGCTGACATATTATAGTGCAAATTTTTGAGCATTTTAATACAAAATTGTTGAATGAAACAAATTTAAACTTCACTTTTGTAATTTAAAATTCGATTTTCGAAATTTAAAATTCAAGAGGTTCCGATAAATTTTTAATAGATTTCAATAATTTTAAGGAATTTTTAAGATTTTGGATTTTTTTTTAACTTCTAAGGCATTTTCAGGAGCTTTTTATTGGAATTATTTTAGGAAATTTAAAAAGATTCTAAGGATTAAAAAAAATTAATTTAATTAATTTGCAGTGATTTTAAAGCTTTTGAAATATTATAGGATAAAAAATGTTCTGGAATTTCTGAAGGTATGGAACGATTTTACAGGACTTATGAGGTTTTAAAAGATTTAAAAAACTTCACCTTATTTTTTAAGATTTCCAAGGATTTCAAGGGAATTTAAAACTATCAATGTATTTCAAATTTGTAATACATTTTCCATGAATTAAAAAAATATCTTAATAGAATATCACGGAATTTTATAATGTTTTAGTGCATTTTAAAGAATTTATTCATGAAAAGTGAGGTATTTTGTAGGGTTTTAAATATTATTTTCAATTCCTCCTATTTAAAATAATTTTGATTATTTAAAAATATTACTAAGAATCTTTTTATTATTTTCGGTAATTTAATGGGATTTAAAACGATTTAAAATACTTGAGGGTATTGTAAAAGATTCTCAGGCGTTTTCGAGTGCTTTAAAAAGTTTCAAAGGCTTTCGGAATATATCAAAGGATTCGAAAAATTTTAGGAAATTTTAAAAGATGACCAGATATTTTAAATTTATTTCAGTAGTTTGAAAGCTTGCAAAGGTTGAAATATTTTAGTGTATTTTAAAAGATTCCAAGGCATTTTCAGGAGATTGAAACCATTTCGAGGGGTTTTAATAATTTCAAGGGATTTTAATATTTTAATGGATTATATAGAATTTTTCACGAGACATGAGTGATTTCGTAGGGTTTCGAACATTTGAAGAGATTTTCAAATATTTTTTACAATTCATTTGTAATTCTCACTGAATTCTTATTAATTTATCCCAAATTCTTTTGAATTCTTCTTAATTCACTCAATTCTACCCAATTCAATTACTTTTTATATGTTTTTGAATTGTTTTCAATTAGCTTAATTGCTTTTTTAATTTAGGTTATTTTTTTATGAATTTCATCTAATTCTTCTCATTTCATATGTCATATGAATTCTTTTGAATTTATCTTCAATATTGTTTTGTAATTATTAGTCACTTCTTGTGTTAGAAATTAGTAGGATTTCAAAGTTTTCAAATTTTTCTTGAAATTCACCATGAATTCTTAAAAATTCTTTGGAATTCTCTTGATTTTTTAAAGTAATTTGAATCCTTCTCTATTCTACTTAATTCAGTTATTTCAAAATTACTGAATTCAATTAAGTTTTTACAAATTCTTTTAAATTCATTTGATTTTTTTTAATTCACCTTGAATTTTTATGAATTTTATTGAACTCTGTTCTTTGGTCTTAAATTCCTCTAAATTCAATCCAGTTTTACGGAAATCAATGGATTTTTTTTTTATTTTTCAAAATTTTTCCCAACTCATTTGAATTCTTTTGAATGTAAATTAAATTGTTCCGAAATGTCAGCTAGATATGCACATCTATCAAACGTAATTTTAAATCAGAGCTGTCATTCATTTGAAAAATATATATTAGAAATTTCTGAAAAAAACTCTCGGTCTTAATGTTCTGTACAATCATATAAATAAAAACATGTTTTTAAGAATACTTTTAATTTAAAAAGTAATTACTAAAATATTGTTAATAATAAAGCTGAAAAATTCAAAATTTTAACAATATCATTACAAAAGCGAATTTCATGGATAAAAAGATTTTAAAAATATAACTATGCTAATCTGATTTATTTATTTATTTTTGAATTCTTAAATATTTGGAATGTTTTTCATGAAATTCGCTTCTGTAATGATATCGTGGCAATTTTGGAGATATCAGTAAAATTTTTTCTATTTCTATTTTTGTGAAAAGAACACGCATGCTGGGAATTCAAAGTCTCATTTCTACTGTGTTTCATATAATCAAAACAGTTTTCATTCGAAGAATTAAAAAATGCAGGTTTAAAGACTTTAAAAGTTAAAAATAAATAGCATTTTTAATCGAAAATTTTCAAGAAAAAAAACCCTTTTAGTTGATCAAAATTGAATATAAATTATAATGATTTTCAAAATTGAACCATACGTTAATGATTAACAAGTGAATAATAATTGATTTTATAAGATAATCCGGATTCAGTTAAAAATTAACAAAGACATTTAAATAAATATTACAAATAATCTAACACAGACGAATTGATGGTTAAAAGAGCGATGTGGACGTAAATTTATTTTTTGACCAGGAATTTTACCAAATTTGTAGAATAAAAATGTTGTCTAAATTTGATAAAAAAAAAAAAAAAACAGGATGGCCGGGAAACCGGGAAGTTTATAAATTTTTAGAAGAAAAATTCCAAGTTCGATTTTAACAGTTTTTAAAATAATTAAAGTGCAGTTTTGAAGATCTAAATAATTAAAAATTAAAAGCATTTGAAGTTGAAAATTTTTGATAAAAAACAGTTTTATTTTATCAACTGTAAATATAGATAAATAAATTATTTTTAAAATGGATCTGTACTCAAAGTATATAAATCTGAACAATAACTGACTTGACCAAAGAATTCTAGATCCGTTCGAAATTTAAGGATTTCGAGATTGTAACTGTTTTAATCTGAAAGTCTTAATAAGAATTGAAATTAATATATCATTTATACCGATAATTTTATTTTTAAATAAGAATTTTCATGATTTATCAATAATATATTTTAAATTCAGAGTTCCAGGTCTTCTTTTATATAATTTTGTATATTTAATTTAATAAAGAAATTTATTTATATATTATTTCTTTTAATTTTGTTTAGCCATTCAAAATGTTAACGTGCGTTTTTCTATTTTCAACTTAAAAATAAATCCATAATAATATAGTTACAATTAAAGGTTTTTATTAAATTGAATTTTTATCCCATTTAATTTGAAATTTCTTACTTTAGAAAAAGAATTAATATTTAATATTTAGCAATATTTAACAATATTTTACTGTTCATTTAAGACGAGTAAATTGAAACCAAATTTTTAAAAGAAAACTATTTGAAACTGAATTGTTTTACATAGAAAGCTTTGAATCTTTAGATTTTCGAAGAACTTTTAAACTTTTAGCGTGACAATTTTAATAGTTCTATTTAAAAAGTGTTTAATTTATAAGTGAAACTGTTACATTTTGAAGCATAAATATTAATTGAACACATATTATTTGTAGAAAAAATTTGAGGAGTTTTAAGAAATATTTAGAAGTTTTGAAAAGATTCAAAATTAATTAAAAACTTGAAACTATTTCAAGTAATTTAAACGAACTGTGATAACATTTTTTTCAGAACTTCTAAATATATTTTAAAATTAATCGACATTTTCCTATAATTTTTGAAAATCCTGCTAATTAAAAAAATCGTTAAAATCTTCCATGTTCTTCTTTGATCATTTTTGAAATCTCTTAAAATCTTTTTAATATTTCTGTTACAATAATTTGTCAATGTAAAAAATCATTTTCAATTTTCCTAAGAATCTTAAAAAAAAAAATTGTTCTTTTGAAGTCTTTCACAATTCTTAAAAAAATTCTAAATTTTTTGTTTGAAATCTGCAAAAATCTACATTTTATTTGAAATTCATCTGTAAGTTTTGGAAATTATTTCAAGTTCTAAATTTATTTCGAATCTTTTTAAAACTTCTAAATATCTCTTAAAATTGCTCTAATACTTTTACAATTAATGAGTATTCTATTGTTATTATTTTTAATTTGGAAAAATTTAAAAATATTTTGAATGAAAATCTTAAAGCTTTTGAAGGATGCCTAGACTATTTAAAATAGAAATAAAAATTAAACTTCTAATTTAAAATCTGTTAAGTTAAAAAAAATTATTTTTCAATTTTTAATGTGTCTAGCTTATAATTATTTAAAATAATATAATTTTGAAAATTTGTAAAGTTCATTGCTTGATTCTTTAATTTAGACTATTGAAAATGTTAACGTGGATTTATATTTATGCAACTAAATCTGAATTATTAGTCCTTGAGTGCGTTAAGTTTAGTACAAAAGTACAATAGTAAAATACGCCACTGTAAAAGTTTATGGAAATGAGTATAAACCATTTTAATAAATTGAATTCCACAAAAACCTGTTCACTTAAATACTTTTAGATTTGTACCTGGGGTAATTTACTTTCACTGATTACTTATTGAATGGAAACTATTCACAGCTTGGCCCGGTTTTCCCACAATTCCACGTCTTTTCGCTTTACATGATAAAACTCGATCGCTTATTGGCTTATAATTCAGAAATTCCCATTATTAATCATACACAAAATCTCACACAAGTACAAAAAATCAAATTCGATTTAAATTTCCCTTTACAAAACTTGAAGAATATAAAAGTACTTCTCAATAATATATTATATTTAAAGGCTTTTATTCGATTTCAAATATTGTTTTAGTCTAAAATTTGAGGATTTTATAATTAAAAAAAATAACAGTTGCTTACTATTTAGAAATATTAGATTGTTCATGTAATATCAGTAATTATATGTCAAATATTCAACAACAAAAAACTTTAAACGTTAGAATTTTAATTGTTCTATTTGAAAAAAATTAATTTTCAAGTTAAATTGTTCAATTTTGATGTATAATAAATATTGAACACTCATTATTCCTATAGAGTAAATATAAAATAACACGTAGTTGTTTCAAGTTTCTGAAATAAAATATTGAAGCTTTTCAAGGATTTTTAAACTATTTAAAATGAAAATAATTTAACGTTTATTTTAAGAAGAGCTCAGTTTATAACAAAAGTTAAATCGTTCAATTTTTTATATTTCTTGCTGAAAATTGCTTAAAATGATTTTCAGTTTAGTTTTTATTACTTCAGATGGAAAAATTTTTAGTTTTAGAGTACGATTCTTTAAATTTCATTTTTCGCGAAAAATGTTTGCGAACCGGGAATTTTTTCATATTGAAAGGGCCACCCTGAAAAATGTCACTATTCCGTTTCTGGTTAAAAAGTGATATTTTTAATTGAAAATTGATCTTCCTTATTTGAAAATTTAGATACTTTGTTGGACATTCTTTTTTTTTTGGTACAAAATTAATCATTTTGGTTATAAAAGCAACTATTTGGTTGAAAACAATTATTTTTTAAATGAAAATTAATATTTTTATTGAAAATTGATTTTATTTAATTTGGCAATTCAATTATTTTGTTAAAAATTCGTCGTTTTCTGGCTGAGAATTAATTTTTTTTAATAAAAAAATGTAACTATTCCATTTTTTGTCGAAAATTGGAATTTTTAATTAAAATTTTACAAATTAAAAAAAAAAATCTTTTTAACTATGATTTTAACCTTTTTTTTAAATAATGAGTTAAATTGTTAACTAATAAAAACCGGGAAATTAAGTGAATTTATTTTTTACCGGGAACTTTACAAATTTCTAGAAACAAAAATGTTCAACTATGATTTCAACCCTTTTTTAAATAAGTTAAATTGTTATTTTTTGTCAATTAAACCATTCAGTTTAGAATGCGTATTTTCATTAGTTTATATGCGTGATTTAAAAGTGAAGTTTTAAAGAATTAAACCATTAAAAATAAGAAACATCTGAAATCGAAGGTTTTGTATAATAACCATTTTTAGTTGATCAACTGTGAATGTAAATTAAATAATCATTTTTAAAATTGAACTGTACTTTAGGATTTAAAAAGTGAATAATAATTAATTTTATAAGGAATATTATAAAATATGTTATATTATAATAATATAAAATTTGTTAAGAAACTGTTAACTGTTTCAATTGGGAAATCTTATACGTTAAACAAATGTAAACAACTGATTGAAACATTAAAAACTATTTTTAATTTTAAAATAACTTCAAAACACAATATATCCATTATTAAAGGCTTCTTTTAAATAAAAATATTGTTTCAGTCTAAAATATTCAATTTTTAAGCAATTAAATTTGAAATTTTCCAATTAAGAAAAATAACAATATTTAGAAATATCTGATTTTATTTAAAATCAGTAATTAAAAATGAAATATTAAGAACTAAAAAAAATTAAACTTTCAACGTTACAATGTTAATTGTTCTATTTAAACAGATTTAATTTTCAAGTCAAATGGTTGAATGTTGATGTATAAATAACAATTGAACATCTATTATTCTTAGAAAAAAATCGAGTAAGATCAAGAGATATTTAGAGGTTTTGAAAAAATTAAAAATTAGCCCATTCGTACCAAAATTTCTGTGTAAATAATCCACGGTCTAATTTAAAACAAAATTTGTATTTTGGCAAATTTCGAACAAAAAATTTGGAAACTTATTAAGAATGTTGAAAGGCTTCAGAAGAATAAAAACATTTCCTAGGAAATTTTAAATTTAATTTTTATTTTGAAAAGTGAATATTTAAAAAGATTTTAAAAGACTTACAAAATTATCAAAAATTAACGTGGAAGATGTTAAGGATTTTTTTTTAATTTGGCAGAATTAAAAAAAAAAGTTAGAAAAAAGTCGAATCATTTTAAAGGATGATCAGAAGTTCTGAAAAATATCAAAAATCATTTAAAATTTTTAAAAAGGTAAAACAACGTGTAGATGTTTTAAGATTTTGAAATAAAATTTCAAAGCATTTTAAAGATTTTAAAACTATTTACAATAAAAAAAAATTTAATTTACTTTAAGCAGTTTTCTCAGTTTATACAAAAATGTAATCGTTCAATTTTTAATGTTTCTAGCTTAAAACTGCTTAAAATGATATTTTTAAATTGATTGATTGAGTCTTCAATTTATTTAGAGCATTGAAAATGCCAACGTGGATTTATATTTTTGGAACTAAGTCGGAATATTTAATTTCTACAATTTATTAAAGTATCAAAAAAATTATTTGGCAGTCAAAACTGCATTGAATAAAAAATTGTTAAGTTAAAATATTTTAATAGTTTCCATTTTATACGTCTAAATTATTGAGCATTTGAATACAAAATTATTGAATTAAAAAACTTTCAACTTCAATTTTTAAATTTTTCAATTCAAGAGTTCCTCTTTGACCGAGAATTTGTTTCTTAGATTAAAATGCAACTCTATTTCCTCTTATTTTTTGTTGTAATTTACTGTATTTATGTGTAACTTCCTGTCAAACTGGGTTTAGTTTTTGTTTACTTTATTGTACAAAATTGTCCATCAGGGAACGTAAAAAAAAAAGAGAAAAGAATAAGGTTTATAGTAATTGACCGCCTAGAGTCTACATTCTAGAGGGAGACATAGACATTTTTCTCCAATTGTTTTACTAAATAATTCTTGACTACTTGTTCCTATATACATATTATTGTGAATTTCTAAAAAAATTTCAAAACTGGTGTTTTTTTAGTGTTTTCGCACAATTTTACACGCTAGAATTTTTAAGTTATTCAGGATTCAGTATTTCTATTAAATACGTGAATTGGCATAACATAAATAATATGATTCAAGAATGTGATTACTGATTAGATCAACTAAGAAAATCTGAGTCAGTGTTTAATAATAGCAACGATTTCAGAATCTTGTAAGTATAATTGAAGCCTGTTCAAGATGAACTAAGTAAATTTGTTCCCTATTTTTCGTATATACTCTAAATTCAATTTTAAACAAAAATGTGTTCATACGCAATCGGGAAAATCCATGAGTAATTCAGGGTGGCCGCTGGATCGGGAAACCTGGAAAACCGGAAAATGACCGGGAATTTTATGAGATCGGGAAAAACCCGGAAATAATAGTGAATTTATTTTTTGACCGCGAATTTTACAAAATTTGTAGAATAAAAATTTTATCCAACTTTGATTTCAGCCGTTTTTTAAATAATTTGCTAAATTGTGATTTTTATAAATTATTACATCATTTAGTTTAGAATGCTTAATTCGAAAGTCTTTCACTTTAAAAATGTTCCTTTTTTAATTTTTAAGTATATATTTTTTTTATAAAAAGCAGAGTTGCTGCCGAATAGGGAAATTGGAAATTTCACGAATTTTCAGAAGAAAAATCTGCCCAAGTTCGATTTTAACAGTTTTTAAAATAATTATAGTACAGTTTTGAACATTTAAACAATTAAAAATGAAAAGCATTTGAAGTTGAAGATTTTTGATGAAAAACAGTTTTATTTCATTAAGTATAGAAATCTGAACAATAATTAATTTGACTAAACAATTCTAGATCCGTTCAAAATTTGAGAATTTCCAGATTGTAACTGTTTCAATCCGAAAGTCTTGATAAGAATTGAAATTAATATATCATTTATTCCAATAGTTTTATTTTTAAATACAAATTTTCATGAATTATCAATAATATATTTTTAATTCAGAGTTTCAGGTCTTCTTTTATATTATTTTTTGTATTGAATTTAATAAATAAATTTATTAATATATCATTTCTATTAATTTCTTAGACATTAAAAAATGTAAATGTGCATTTTAATATTTTCAACGTAAAAATAAATCCAAATTAAAAATATTGTTTCAGTCTAAATTATTTAATTTTTATCCCGTTTAATTTGAAATTTTATAATTTAGAAAAAGAATAAGTATTTAATATTTAGAAATATTTCACTGTTCATTTAAGACGCGTAAATTGAAACCATATATTTAAAAGAAAATAATTTGAAACTGAATTGTTTTACATAGAAAGCTTTGAATTTTTAGATTTTTGAAGAACTTTTAAACTTTGAGCGTTATTATTTTAATTTTTCTATTTAAAAAGCTTGACATTATTTCAAGTATTTTAAACGAAGTGTGTTAACACTTTTTTCAGAACTTCTAAATATATTTTTAAATTAATCGAAATTTTCCTACAATTTTTGAAAATCCTGCAAATTAAAAAAAATCCTTAAAATCTTCCATGTTCTTCTTTGATAATTCTTCTAATCTCTTAAAATCTTCTGAAATTTTCTGTTACAATAATTTTTCAATTTTCCTAAGAATCTTTAAAAAAAATTTATTCTTTTAAAGTCTTTCACAATTCTTAAAAAAATTCTAAATTTTTTGTTCGAAATTTGCAAAAATCTACATTTTATTTTTAATTCGGCTGTAAATTTTAAAAATTATTTGAAGTTTTAAATTTAATTCGAATCTATTTAAAACTTCTAAATATCTGTTAAAATTACTTTAATATTTTTACAAATAATAAATGTTCTATTATTATTTATGAATTCAAATTTTTTTAATTTGTGGGATTTTCTACAAGTTATAGAAAAAGTTCAATTCATTTTGAAATATATTTAAAAGTTCTGACAAAAAATTCAAAAATGATTTTGAGTTTGGAAAAATTTAAAACTACTTCTAGATTTATCAAGATTTTTAAATAAAATTTTAAAGCTTTTGAGGGATGCCTAGACTATTTAAAAAAATAATCATTAAACTTCTAATTTAAGAACTGTTAAGTTAAAATACTTATTTTAAAAATTTTTAATGTGTCTAGCTTAAAATCACTTAAAATAATATAATTTTGAAAGTTTTTAAAGATCATTGCTTCAGTCTTTAATTTAGATTATTGAAAATGTTAACGTGGATTTATATTTTTGGAACTTAATCTGAATCTTTGAACTCTATAATTGATAAAAGTTTTAAATTTTTCAGTTTATTTGCATTTCTTTTAATATTGTTTATTTGAAAAGTGTTTTTACCTTCCATTTGGTACGTGTCAATTTTTGAGCATTTAAATACACAATTTTTGAATTAAAAAACTTTTAAACTTCAATTTTAAAAAGTTGGAATTCAAGTGTTCCACTTTGAATGCTTTAATTTGTTGTTTATTACTTACATGGAAAAATATTTAGAATGTAGTTTAGTTTTTAAAATTTCATTGGCCTTAAAAAATGTTTGCGAACCGGGAAATGACCGGGAATTTTTTTCTTTGATTAAAACGGCCACCCTGTAATTCTTCGAAACTAACCGATAAGAGAAAAGCAGATAATGTACATAAAATTTTTTGTTTATTTTTATTAAATACTTGATTTTTATTAATGATTACAGAGATGTTTGACAAGTTAACCATAAGATTTGTAACACTGGCAGTGTTATGGGTGGTCTATGTTCAAGCAAAATCACAGTCAGGGACAAACAACTGTCCCAGCAGAACAACTTGTCACGAATGCATTCAGACAGAGTTCTGTGCCTGGTGTGCGAAGCCCGTAAGTTTATATTTTATCGGATGCAAGTTTTTTAAAATATTTATTCGTATGGATTGAGGAGAATTAGAGTTTTGGCTGAAAATCTAGGCTACCTTTTCTATAAAATTCCTGGTTTTTTCAGGAGTGTAGAACCGTTTCCGGTCGTATCTCTAAATTTCGAGAGTCTTAGGTATTCAGAAAAGTCTGAAATTTAAGCTCCATTAGTCTTTATTTTATTTTATAATTCATTTAGAGATGAAAAGTAAAATACAGTAAGTGCATGGTAACCGTCTTATTTTGAATATAGTCTATTCGGAGTGAAAAATTAGCTAATTTCAATATTTTTTGTTTCAAAATTTTTATTTTTTGACATGTTTAAAGTATATCTATACTTTACGAGAGAAAGAATTTTTATTTCCTTTTTTTTTCTATCATAAGAAAAAACCTTTTGCAATTTTTTTCGCTGAAAGTTTGATAATCGAATTGATTTTTTTAGAACAGAGAATTTTTGACATGGAACGTGACTTTTTTGAAAGAATTATAATTCGGATTTAAAAGAAAGAAATTAAAAAAAAAGTATCCCTCGTCCTAGTCAGAATTCTTCACAATTTGAAAATTCCCTCTTCTAAATCTTGGATGAAGAAACTACTTCAAGCAATTTTAGAGTAGAAG
>NC_046662.1:8094957-8107725 GCF_010883055.1 Belonocnema kinseyi | reverse complement strand
AAATCTTGGATGAAGAAACTACTTCAAGCAATTTTAGAGTAGAAGTAGTATTTAAAAAAAGAAATATTTCTGAATAATAATAAAAAATTTTGTTACATTGTTTTTTGCTAGAACATTATCTTTTTCTTTGCAAGGTAATCTTCTTCTTTAAAAGTTATTCTTACCTATAGTTGTCACAAGTTGTCGTACATTTTCCAGTTTCGGAATGAAAAACGGTGCTTCTATGTACCAGGTCCAGGTGAATGTCCTAAAGAAGATCTTTTTTATCCAATGAATATCTTCAGTATAGTGCAAAACCGAAATTTAAGCTCCACAATTCAGTCTGCATCTACTTTGTCTCAAAGTACGATGTCCGCCGATCATACAGGTGATGAAAAGCATGAAGCTGTTCAAATAGCACCTCAGGAAGTCAATGTAAAAGTGAAAATAAGTAAGTCAATCATATTATATTTATTTAATCCGAGGGGAAAACGAGTCTGGTCATTTAAATAGGTAATCCAAATACTTTTCAACTATTTTGTTGAAAATTTCCCGTTTTTTTGTTGTTGAGAATTAATTGTATTAAATGGAAATTTAACTTTTCCGTTTATGATTCAAAATTGATGATTTTCGTTCAAAATTTCAACTGTTTTGTTGAAAAGTCGTATTTTTAGATTGAAAATTAAACTATTTTTGTTGAAAAATTCATTTTTTTAAACTGAAAAATGAACTTTCATTTTCAATTGACAATCGATATTTTTTAGTTGAAAATTCAATTACTTCATTGAAGGTTGAATTACTTGATTAAAAATGTAGTTTTCCAAGTTGAAAATGGCATGGTTAGTAACTCATTTTTTAAACCGAAAATTGAACTAGTTCATTTTTGGTGAAAAGTTGCTTTTCTTAGTTAAAAACTCATTTATTTGGTAAAAATGATGTTTTTTGTTGTTCTCAAAAATTTAGATTTTTGCTTGAAAATTCATCTGGTTGAAAACTGAACTATTTCTTTGAAAATTCAATTTTTTAGCTAAAAATCAAACTATTTTGTTAAAAAGTAAACCAATTCTTAAGAAAACAATTTTTTGTTGGTTGAAATATCATGTTTTTAATTGAAAATTTCACTATTATTCTTTTTTGATAGTTAATTTCTGTTTTTCAGTTGACAATTTTAATATTTGGTTAAAAATTGATGTATTTTATTCAAAATGTTTCTTTCTTTGTTTGACAATAGAACTACTTTGTTGAAAATTCGATTTTTTGTTGTTAAAAATTAATTTTTTAAACTAAAATTGTAACTATTACATTTTTTAAATTAAAAATGCATAATTTTTAGTTGAACATTCAACCATTTTCTTGAAAATATATGTTTTTGGAAGGAATTGTATCGCCTTAGCTGCAATTTAACTAATTTATCGAAAATTCTTTTATTTATATAAAAAGTTGATTTTTTAAATTAAAAATTTAACTATTCTAGTTGCAAATCCTACATTTTAGTTGAACATTTATTTATTTGGTTGGAAATTTAACTAGTTTCTTGAAAATTAATTCTTTTAATGTTGAAAATTAATTTTTTGACTGAAAGTTTATCTTTTCCATTTTTGGTTGACCATTGATAATTTTTTAGTTGAAAATTCAACCATTTGGTTAAAAATTGATGTATTTCGTTGAAAATTGGTCTTTTTGAGTAAAAGAATTACCTTCTTGGCTAAAAATTCTTGTTTTTGATAGAAAATTTATCTCGAGCTGCAAATTTAACTATTGTTTTCAAAATTCGTTGTCTTTATAAAATATTAATTTTTTCAAATTGTGAAGGTAACTATTCCATTTTTTAAATATAATTTAATCTTTTTTAGGGCGAAAATTCATCTTTGTTGAAAATTTAACTATTTTGTTTCAATAATCATTGTTTTTTATTTGAAAATTGATTTTCTAACTTAATAATAAACTATTCCGGTTGATAATTTAACTATTATTTTGAAAATTAATCTTTTTTTGTTGAAAATTAATTTTTGAACTGAAAGTTTACGTATTCCATTTTTGGTTTAAAATTGACCTTTTTTAGTTAAAAACGCAACTGTTTGGTTACAACATTTTTTTTAGTTGAAAACTCAACCATTTAGTTGCAATTTTATGTATTTAGTTGAAAACTTGTTTTTTTTTTATGAGAAAAAAAATGATTTTTTTGGTTAAAGATTCTTGTTTTTGGTAGAAAATTTATCTCTAGCTACAAATTGAACATTTTTTTTTAATATGTTTGTTTTTATATAGAATATTAATTTTTTTAAATTGTAAAGTTAGTATAATTTAATCTTTTTTAGTGGAAAATTCATCTCTTTGGTGGAAACTTTAACTATTTTGTTTAAATAATCATTGTTTTTCATTCGAAAATTGATTTTTTAACTTAATAATAAACTATGCCGGTTGAAAATCCAACAATTTTTTTGAAAATTTATTCTTTTTGTTAGAAAGTTCAACTATTTGTTAAAAAAAAAATTTTAGTTGAAAACTCAACTATTTAGCTGAAATTTTATGTATTTTGTTGAAAACTTGTCTTTTTGAGCAAAAGAATGATTTTTTTGGTTACAGATTCTTGTTTTTGGTAGAAAATTCATCGCTGGATACAAATTTAACTATTTTTTTTTTAATTCGTTTGTTTTTATATAAAATATTAATTTTTTAAATCGTAAATTTAGTATAATTTAATCTTTTTTGGTGGAAAATTCATTTCTTGGTGGAAACTTTAACTATTTTGTTTAAATAATCATTGTTTTTCATTTGAAAATTGATTTTTTAATTCAATAATAAACTATTCAGATTGAAAATTCAACTATTTTTTTGAAAATTAATCCTTTTTTGTTGAAATTCAACTATTTGGTTTAAAATTGATGTATTTCGTTGAAAACTTGTCTTTTTGAGTCAAAGAATTACCTTTTTGGTTAAAAATTCTTGTTTTTGGTAGAAAATTTATCTCTTTGGCTGCAAACTTATCTATTGCATTCAAAATGATTTTTTTATGAAAAAATTAATTTTTTAATTAAAAGTGCAACATCCATTTTTATTTACAAATTTATCCTTTTCAGTTAAAGATTCATCTCTTAGGTTTAAAGTTGTACTATTTTCTTTAAGAAATCATTGTTTTACTGTTGACAATTGATTTTTTATTTTGATATTTAACCATTCCAGTTGAACATTCAACATTTTAGTTGAAAATTAATTTTTGAACTGAAAGTTTATCTATTCCGTTTTTTGTTTAAAATTGATCCTTTCTAGTTAAAAACGCAGATGTTTGGTTACATTTTTTTTTTAGTTTAAAACACAACTATTTAGTTGAAAATTTATGTATTTCGTTGAAAACTTTTCTTTTTGAGTAAAAAAAATTATCTTCTTGGTTAAAAATTCGTGTTTTTAAGAGAAAATTTGTCTCTAGCTGCAAATTTAACTATTTAAAAAATATATAATTTAATATTTTTTAGTGTAAAATTCATCTCCTGTTGAAAATTTAACTAATTTCTTTAAATAATCATTGTTTTTCATTTGAAAATTGATTTTTTAACTTAATAATAAACTATTCCGGTTGAAAATTCAACTATTTTTTTTTTAAATTAATTTTTCGACTGAAATTTTATCTATTCCATTTTTGGTTGAAAATTTATCCGTTTTAGTTGAAAATCCAACTATTTGTTTGGAAATTGATGTATTTCGTTGAAAATTTGTTTATTTAAGTAAAATAATTATCTTCTTGGTTAAAAATTCTTGTTTTTGGTAGACTATTTATCTCTAACTGCAAATATAACTATTTTTTCGAAAAATCGTTTTTTTTTCATCAAATTTTTATAATCGTTTTTAAATGTAATTTAATCTGTTTATGTGAAAAATTCATCTCTGGTTGAAAAGTGAACTATTTTTTTTTAAATTAATTCTTTATTAGTTGAAAATTTATTTTTGAGCTGAAAGTTTATCTATTCCACTTTTGGTTGAGAATTGATCCTTTTTAGTTAAAAACGCAAATGTTTGGTTAATATTTTTTTTAGTTGAAAACTCAACTATTTAGTTGAAAATTTATGTATTTCGTTGAAAAGTTGTCTTTTTGAATAAAAGAATTATCTTTTTGGTTAAAAATGCTTGTTTTTGGTAGAAAATTGATCTCTAGCTGCAAATGTAACTATTTTTTAAAATTAGTTTTTTTAATAAAATATTAATTTAAAAAAATTTTTAAAGTAACTATTCCATCATTAAATATAATTTAATTTTTTTAGTGGAAACTTAATCTCTTTAGTTGAAAATTAATTTTGGAACTGAAAGTTATACATACCATTCTTGGTTGAAAATTGATGTATTTCATTGAAAATTCCTTTTTTCATAAAAATTCTATTTTTTATATAAAAATGTTTGCTTCCATTTTTAAATTAAAAAATTACCCTTTTTAGTTGAAAATTCATTTCTTTGGTAGAAAATTGAACTGTTTTGTTTAAATAATCATTGTTTTTTCGTTGAAAATTGATTTATTAAGTTAATATTTAACTACTCTATAATCTAGGGTAATCCGATTTAATCCGGAGTAATTCACCTTGGCTGGACCGCATTTTTAGGATTTGTTTCCCCCTCGATTGAATCGCACAATACAAATATTATTTGTTCGATTCATGCTAAAGAAGAAATTTCCTGTTTTAGATCAAGCTCAGAGAGTACGATTCTCATTTTCTCAAGCTGAGGATTACCCCGTCGATCTTTACTATCTCATGGACCTGAGTAAATCAATGGAGGATGATAAGAAAAAGCTCTCTGATTTGGGGGATCGGCTTGTTAGAGAAATGAGTAATCTTACGAGTAAATTTCGACTAGGTTTCGGAAGTTTTGTTGACAAAGTTGTAATGCCTTACGTGAGCATTGTACCATCACAGTAAGTATTAATATTTACCTTTGAATGATCAATATTTCAGATTTATTAATAGTGTATTGTGCAACTAGGAGACAAAGTAGTTTTTTTTGCGACCGAGTTATTGCAATTTCACACTCGGCCTTAAAAAAAAAAACTAAATCACATATGCATGAAAGTGCCATTTTTTAGGGTGTCTGAGAACTTTATTTTTCAAAATTCAATGATTTTTCCTTGAATATTAATATTCATTTACGAGCATTTCAATCCTATAATACTTTCAATATAGAATCTTTTATGAACGGAATAAAACAGTATATTTTAAAAGTTTCAAAATTTATTAATTTATTTTAAACAATAAAATGTTTTTTTTTTATCTACTATAAAAGATGACTTTTTAACATAGTAGTTGAGTTTTCAACGTAAAAATGTTAATTTCCAATAAAAAGGTGTCATACTTTACATTTCAATCAAAAAAGATTAAATTTATATATATAAAAAATAATTTAAAAATCAAAAAAAGGAATTTTCAAGAAATAAAGATTTTTCACTCAAGACAGAGATAAAAAATTTTATAAGTTGAACTTTCAAGTCAAAAGATGAATTTTCTCTGCGAAAATTGAATTTTTAAACAAAAAATATGACTTCAGCAAAAAATTAATTTTCCACAAAACTGATGCTTTTTTTTACCAAAAAAACAGGAGAATTTTCAGAGAATTTAAGTTTAAAAATTAATTTTATACTAAAAGAAAAGCTTTTGCACTAAACAGTTAAATATTCAACAAAAAACATAAGCCTTCAAACCAAATTTTTTTTAATTTCAATAATTTAGTTTAAATTTTATCCAAGTAGTTGAATTTTTAATTTAAAAAGATTAACTTTCTAGAAAATAGTTCAACTTAACAAAATGACTCAGCCAAATCTTTCAAATAAAATAGTTGAATACTCAAGCAAAGAAGAACAATTTGGAACCAAAAAGTTTAATTTTTATTAAAAAAAAAAAAACGAAATTTCGACTAAAACAGATGACTTTTTAACAAAATAGTTGCATTCTCTACCTAATAGTTGGATTTTTATATAAAAAAAATATTAAATTTCTCTTAAAGCAGATTTTCTTAAAAAATAAGTTTCTACGAAGAAAATTTAATTTTCAATTTAAAAAAAGTTTTTTAACCAAACAGGATGAATTTTGAACAAAATAGTTGAATTCCTAATAGTTGCAATAGTTGCAACCTAATAGTTGCATTTTTAACAAAGAAAGATGAAACTTGTACTTAAATAGATGAATTTTTAATTTAAAAAAAGTGTTTTTTTTTTTAAGTCGAACTTTGATCCAGAAAATATTTTAGTTCATTTTTCCACACCAAAATATACATTTTAAACAAAAAGTAAATTTGCCACGAAATAGTTCAATTTTCAACAAAATATCTTATTTTTCAACCAGAGATGAGTTTTAAATTTACAAAAATGATGAATCATTAATAAAAAAAAAATTCAGCCAAGTAATTAAATTTTCATTCGATAAAAGACACACCTTGAAAAAAATTAGTAGTTGATATTTAGACCAAAAAAATATTATAATTTTTTATCAAAAACCGAACAGATTGCAAACAAACTGTTGAATTTTCAACAAAATGCAAGAATTATAAACCACATACTTAAATTTTCGACTAAAAACGATCAATTTTAAATATTATATTACAATTTTTAAAAAAAGTTTGATAAAAGTGTAAATATTTTTTTAAGGTTCTTTTTTTTAGATTCATCTGTTTTAGAAGGAATTTTATTTTACTTAATTAAATAAGAATGCAACTCTGTTGAAAATTTAACCTCTTTTTTAAAAGTTTTCCTTTTGGATTTTAATATTTACCTGCTTAGGAACATCTTTCTTGGATAAAAATGCCACTGTTTTGTTGAAAATTCAACTATATTTTATAGAAAATTCACTTTTTCTTTATGTTTAATATTTTTGTGTTGAAAAGAGAACTGAAATATTCTGGATGAAAATTCAACTATTTAAACTTTTAATGAACAAAAAAATTTAAATAGTTGAATTTTCATCCAGAAAAGATTACTTTTTTTAAAGTGTATCTTTTATCGAATGAAAATTCAATTATTTGGCTGGAAGGTTAAACTTTTTTTTATTTAAAATGTGTTGTTTTAATTTTTATAAATTTAAAATTCATCTCTGGTTGAAAAATGAGATATTTTGTTGAAAATTCGTGCTTTCTTTGGTGAAAATTATTTTTTTTTTCATTGAAAATTTAACTATTCCATGTGAAATTTTAACTATTTTATTGAAATTTAATTTTTTTAACTAAAAATGTACTATTCGAATTTAATATTCTATCAATTTTATTAAAAATTCATCATTTGGCGGAATATTAATTTTTTTAACGAAAACTTTATTTAATTTTTGGTTGAAAATTTAACCTTTTAGTTGAAAATTCGTCCGTTTTGGTAAAAATAAATCTTTTTGGTCGAAAATGTAATTATTCTTGTTAAAGACTCAACATTTTAGTTAAATTTCATCTTTTTGGACGAAAAATCTATAAATCTAATTGAAGATTTATCATTTTAGTTGAAAATTTATCACTTTGTTTGAAAATGTAATTATTTTGTTGAAAAAAAGTTTTTTTGTGTTGAAAGTGATTTTTTTTGCTAAAAATGTAATAATTCTAAATAAATATTCCATAATTTTAGTTGAAAATTCATCTCTTTGGTTGAAAATTGAGTTTTTTAACTAAAAATGTAATTATTGAATTTTTAGTTGAAAATTTATGCTATTCAGCTCAAAATTAATGTATTTTCTTACAAAATTTATCTTTTTGGTAGAAATTAATCTTCTTTGTTAAAGTTAAACTTTAATATCAAACATTATTATTTATTATTTAAATTATTTAAGTTCGATATTAATTTTTTAAACAGAAAATTCAACTAATTAATCTTTGGTAGAAAGTTTATCTTTTTTAGTTGAAAATTTAAGTGTTTTGTTACAAACTCATCTATTCCAGTTGAAGATTCATCATTTGAATAAAAAATTATTTACTTTCTTTGAATTTTTTTTTCAAAATTCAACTATTTGTTTGAAAATTTATCTTTCGCAGGTGAAAATTCAACTATTTGGTTGAGAGTTTATGTATTTTGTTTGAAAAAATCGTATTTTTTTTGCAGAAAATTCCACTATTTGTTCAAAAATTAATATATCCTGATGAAAGTGCAATATTTTAAATTGAAAAGTTAGTAATTTTGAATATTTTAAATTGAATTTAATATTTTTTTTACCAAAGTATTTACTGAATTTTAAGTATAAAAAGATAAAATAAAAAATTTGATTTATTAAATAAATTCATGGACTTTAGAGACTAATATTTTTTGATTTTTTTTCTCGTGAAATTACGTCTCCGTTTAAGGTTATGTCTATTGAATAAAACTAAAATACTTTATTTTCAGACTTCTGGCTCCATGTCAAGGGTGCGCTGCTCCATATGGTTTCAAGCACATTATGAACCTTTCACAAAATACCAGTCTTTTTGTGGTAAGAGCTTTAATATACTTATTATGTATTGAGACGTTTTCCTGATGAAGAATCAGGGTGGCGACTTGACCAAGAAATCGGGAAATGATCGGGAATTTCATTAAAAAAACCGGAAATTTACTTCTGATCGCAGTCAAGTTCAAAATTTCATTATTGTAATCATTTTATTCAATTTTGAAAAGTGAATTCTACTTCATCCACAGTCAAAAATTTTTCAGATTACATTAGTTTACTCTAATTAAATCAGAATTTATTATTGAATGTTTATTATTTTCCATTACAAGAAAAACCCTTTCGAATTTTTTGCTCTGTGAAATTTTTTTCTCTGATTTAAGTTTGATAAATCGTATTGATGAAACTTGTTCTCAAATAGATGAATTTTTAATTTAAAAAAAGTGTTTTTTTTTTTTAAGTCGAACTTTGATCCATAAAATATTTTAGTTCATTTTTCCATTTTTTAGTTCATTTAGTTTCATTTTTTTTTCATTTTCATTTTCATTTTTTTCAAACATATAAAAAACAATAATTTTCTCAATTTAAGAAAAATGGATATTTGACGTTTTTTCGCTGACTCCTAATTTATCGTAGCTGGGAACAGGGAATTTTAGAAAATAGTTCTCTTTTTATTTTTGGATTGGGAACTTCGGTAAAAAATATATTTTCACTTGGAACAGGGAATTTTCTGCATGGAACGGAAATGTTTTAAAAGAACTATAATTCGGATTTAGAAGAAAGGAATTTAAAGCAGTTTTTAAAGTAGAAGTAGTATTTCAAACTTTTTTGTTAAAAATTAATTTTTTTTTTGTTGAAGATTCATTTTAATTAAAAATTCGTCTCTGGTTGAAAATGTAACTACTTAAAAAAAAAATTATGTAATTTTGTTTAAAATTCAACTGTTTGTTTGAAAATTGATATTTTAAATTAAAAAATTTAACTTTTTGTATAAAAATTTATGTAATTTGAGAAAAGTGCATCTTTTTTGTGAAAAATTAATTTACAGGGTTGAACATTAATTTTTTTAACTGAAAATTTAACTATTTCATTTTTAAAAAATTAATCTTGCCTAGTTCAAAATTCAACAATTGTGATGAAAAATGGTCTTTTTTCATTGAAAATTCAACTATTAAAGTGAAAATCCAAATATTTTGTTAAAAATCAACTTTTTGTAGAAAATTATGTTTTTCTTTGCAAGTTAATCTTCTTGTTTAAAAGTTCTTCTTTCCGGTTAAAAAATCGAGTTTTTCAGTTAAATATTTATCATTTTAGTTCAAAAATCATCTCTTAGGTTTAAAATAAAATTATTTGGTTGGAAGTTAACCTATTTTTTTTAAATTAATTTTTGGTGGTTGAGGCTTCACGATTTCAATCAAAAATTCATGTCTTTAGCTAAAATATTAGCTATTTTCTTGAAAAATTCTTTTTTCTTTGAATGAAAAGGATTTTTTTTGCTGAAAATTAAATTATTTTGTGGACTTTTGTTGAAAATTATTATTTATTTGAACTGAAAATTTAATTATTATTCCAGTTGAATAACCCATAATTTTAGTCAAAAATTCATCTCTGTGGTTGATCATTCGTTTTTTTGATTGAAAAATGATCTTTTTTAGTTGAAGATTAATCTTCTTGGTTAAAAATTAATTAATTTGGTAAAAAATTCCACCATTCTAGTTAAACACTGATCATTTTTTGAACATTTCTCTTTCTGGTTCAAAATTAAACTATTCCAGTTAAAATTTACAATTTTAGGTGAAAATTCATCACTTTATCGAAAAGGTGACTATTTTTTTTGAAACTTAGTTTTTTTGGGGAAAGTAACTTTTTTAACTGAAAATTTAACTCATTCTAATTGAATATTCCATAGTTTTAGTTGAAAATTCATCTTTTTGATTGAAAATTAATTTTTTTATTTAACATTTAATATTACTTAAGTTTTGTTTAACAATTTATCTTTTCTAGTAAAAGTTAATTTTTTGTTTTTAGAAAATTCAACTATTTTAGTTGAATCCTGGTTGTTTTAGTTGAAAATTCATCGCTTTGTTTGAAAATATAACTTTTTTTTTATTTAAAGTTTTTTGTCGTTGAAAGTAATTTTTTAACTGAAAATTTAAGTTGTGACAATTAATAACTCCATAGATGTAGTTAAAACTTCATCTGTTCGATTACAAATTAATTTTTTTAACTTTAAATTTAATTATTTATGTTTTGTTTGACAATTTATCTTTTGTAGTAAAAATTAATCTTTGTTTCTTTTGACAATTTAACTATTTCAGTTGAAGGTTGATTGTTTTAGTTGAAAACTCTTATGTTTGATTTAAAATTAATTTTTTCAACTACAAATTTTAGTATTCCATTTTGCGATTGAAAATTATTGTTTTTTTGGTTCAAAATTCAACTATTTCGTTACGAATTAATATGTTTTCTTAAAAATCTGTATTTTTGGTAAAAAAAATTAATCTTTTAATTTGAAAATTAATCCTGTTTAAGAATTCATCTTTTTGTTTGAAAATTCAAGTGTTCCAGTTAAATATTAATCATTTAATTAAACATTCATCTTTTTGGTTTAAAATTTAAATATTCCAGTTAAAGATAAAGTTGAAAACTGAACTATTTTGTTGAAAATCCTTTCTTTGTATATAATTTTTTTAACTGAAAGTTGAACTATTCCATGTTTTGTACAAAATTAATATTTTTTTATTTCAAATCGTAGATTTCAAATTCTTTATGTCTTACGGTCCAATCGTAAATCGAAAAAATAAATATGAGTCCAATAAACATGTTCTTCGAAACTCAGATATTTATTTAATTGAAAAAACTCCTTTCAAAACTTCCTGACGTTTCAGTACACATGCGTGTTTGTTTAATGCCTTATTTCCAACACATATTAAACAAAATTTAAGTTTAAGAACCTTTGAAAAAGGTACGCATGTGTACTGAAACGTCAGGAAGTTTTGAAAGGAGTTTCTTCAATTAAATAAATATCTGAGTTTCGAAGAACATGTTTTTTTGACTCATATTTATTTTTTCGATTTACGATTGGACCGTAAGACATAAAGAATTTGAAATCAATAAATATCAACGGTCAAAGAAAGGATTGATTTGTTTCATCAAATCATTTTACAATTAATATTTTTTATTGTAAAGTTAAAATATTTCTTTTGAAATTCATTTATCTTTCAACGTATTGCTCTGTTGTGTTAACGGATCTTTTGAATGAACGTGATAAATTAAAATAGATGTTTGAGTTTTGACGCAAATATGAATAAATAACTTTTAATTGACCGGGAAAATGGAAAAAATTGTTCGGGAAAATCCGGGAATTTGAAATCGTCCGTCTAATCGTCACCCTGAGAATAAGAAATTTAGTTTAAAATTTCCAAATTACAGGGCCTCGTTCAAAATGCTCCCGTTTCTGGAAATCTGGACGGGCCAGAAGGAGGCTTCGATGCAATAATGCAGGCAGTAGTTTGCAAAAATGAAATTGGCTGGCGTGACAAAGCTCGTAGGCTCCTCGTATTTTCAACAGATGCCACTTTCCATTATGCCGGTGATGGAAAACTCGGTGGAATTGTAAAGCCTAATGATGGAATGTGTCATTTGGATTCCAATGGGCTGTATACTCACTCATCATTGCAAGATTATCCAAGTATCTCGCAAATCAATCAAAAGGTCAAGCAAAATGCAATCAATATTATATGGGCAGTTACTGAGGGAGAAATGGGCACTTATTCGAGACTCTGCTCACACATTGAAGGATCTTCTGCTGGAGAACTCTCAAATGATTCGAGTAATATTGTAGAATTGATTAAAAATCAGTACAATCAGATTCGAAGTACGGTGGAGATCAAAGATACAGTTAGCAGTAATGCTATTAAAATTAAATATATGTCTCAGTGCCTCAACGGCAACGAAATAGAAACGACGAAGTGTGATAAGTTGAAAAAGGGGGACAAAGTGGAGTTTTCGGCTTATATTACTGTCACTCATTGTCCGGCCAATCGATCAGAATGGAATCAGAGCTTCACAATCTACCCAGTAAGTATATTAATACATAAATATGTTATGCAAAAAAATCTAGTTTTTATTTACATTTCAGGCCTCGGATTCACTACATTTTTGACAATATTTCAACCCTTTTTCTGAGCGGCCACACTATTTTTCTACTATTTTCAACAAAAAAAAAATCACACTTAAGGGCATGTGACACAGCTAAATACCTATATTACCGACCTTATAGACTTCACTGAAAATTATTTTATCTTTTTTCTGAACCTCGACATTTTTTGAACGTTCGAACTTTTTTTATACATAAAATATCGGTCGCAAACTTTGAGAAATGCAAGAGCCGAAAGAAAACTACGTTTAAGTACAAAGCTTA
>NC_046662.1:8039813-8094857 GCF_010883055.1 Belonocnema kinseyi | reverse complement strand
ACCTAAACGTACTTTATTGTACTCTAATACATTTTCCAAAGTTTCAGCTCGATATTTTATTTATAAAAAAAGTTCTTAGGTTTAAAAAAAACATTCAGTGAATTGAAAAAGTGAGGTCGGTAATATAGGTATTTAGCTGTGTCACATGCCCTTAGGACACTATTTTCTTCAAAGTTTCCCGATAATGACACTATTTTTTTTTTACTTTTTAAAAATATTTTTTACTTCTTTGCTAATTTTTTACAAATTTTATCAATGGCTGAATTTCCAAGCATATAATGAAACTTTGATCATAATGGTTAAACTTTCAAATTAAGAAGATTAAGTTCAAACTTCAAATAAAAAAGACAAATTTTCAACCAAAAATAGAATAGTTACATTTTTGGTTGAAAAGGTGAGTTCTGAATAAAAAAAATACGCATTTAAAAAAAAACAGTTCAGTTGTCAAACCATTTATCACCAAAAAGATTAATTTTTTTACCAAAAAGAAGAATTTTCAACAAAGGAGTTAAATTTTTGAATAGAAAGTATCAATTTTTAATTGAAAATATGAATTTTCAATCAAGAAGTTGCATTTTCAACAAAAAGAAAAATTCCCACCAAAGATTAATTTGTTACCAAAAAGGGTAATCTTCAAAAAAATAACTAAAAATAGAATAGTTACATTTTTAGTTAAAAAAATTAATTCTTAATCAATTTTTCGCAAAATAGTTGAATTTTTAACAAAAAATTTAATCTTTAATATTTAAACCAAAAAAGATTTTAATTAAAAAAAAAGCAGTTGAATAAAAAAAAAGTTAAATATAACCAAAAAGATGAATTGTTAAAAAAATACATATGTATTCTACCAAATAGTCATATTTTAAACCAAGAGGGCTAATTTTAAATAAACAAATAGATTTTTTAAAGAATATATATAAAAATAAAAAATATAACCAAAAAGAAGAATTTTCAATTTCAATTTTCAACCAAAAAATATTAACTTTCAACCAAGAAGTTGCGCTTTTAACCAAAGATTTTTTTTACCAAAAAAGGAGAATCTTCAGCAAAATAACCAAAAAAAGAATAGTTACATTTTTAGATAAAAAATTAATTCCCAACAAATTTTTTAAAAAATTTTTGAATTTTAACAAAAGCAGTAATCTTTGATATTTAATACAAAAAAGATTTTAATTTTAAATACAAAACAGTGAAATATAACCGATAAGACGAATTTTTAAGAAAATTCTGGAATCCTGAACGAAAACAGATTAATTTTCAACCATAATGTTTTTTGCCAACTAAATAGTTAAATTTTCAACAAAATAGTTAAACTTTCAAATGAAAAGATCAATTTTTTTACCAAAAAATATGAATTTCCAACACAATGGTTAAAGTTTTAAATAAAAAAGATTAATTTTTAACCAAAAAGGGAATAGTTACATGATTAGTTAAAAACAAATTAGTTCTCGATAAAAAAAATACGAATTAAAAACAAAATAGTTCAGTTGTCAAATTAAAAAAAAAAATTCAATTTAAAATATAAATTTGCAATGACAAAAATTTGTTTCCGTTAAACCGTTGGATTTATAACCAAAAAGAGTAATTTTCTACCAAAAAATAAGAATTTTCAACAACGAAGTTAAATTTTCAAATAAGAAAGCTAAATTTTCTATTTTAAATATAATTTTCCAACCAAAATTGGAATAGTTAGATTTTTAGTTTGAAAAATTAATTCTCAACACATAAAACAATGAAAATCCAACAAAATACCACATTGTTCAAATAAAAAAAGATCAATTTTCAAATAAAAAAATATCAGTTTTCAACAAAAAATTTTCAACCTCATACTATAATTTTGAATAAAATCATTAAATTTTTAAATAAAAAATATCGATTTTTTATTGAAAATATCAATTTTCAATCGAGCGGTTGCATCTGCAAAAAAAATTTCTACCAAAAAACACAAATTTTGAACAAAATAGTTAAAGTATCAAATTAAAAAGACAATTTTCAACAAAAAAGTTTAACTGTCTACCAAACAATTGTCCTGAACTAAAACAGATTAATTTTCAACCATAATTTTTTCTACAAAATCGACATATTGGTAACAAAATACATACATTTTCTTCCAAGTAGTCACATTTTAAATCAATAGGGCTAATTTTACACAAAAAAGACGATTTTTCTTCAAGAAAATTTATGAATTTTCAACCAGATAGTTAAATTTTTTTAAAAATAGTTAAACTTTCAAATGAAAAAGATCAATTTTTTACCAAAAAATACGAATTTTCAACAAAATAGTTAAAATTTCAAATAAAAAAGATAAATTTTCAATTCAAAAAGGATTAGTTACATGATTAATTTAAAAAAAATGAGTTCCGAAAAAATACGAATTTTAACAAAAATAGTTCAGTTGTCAAATTAAAAAAAAAATTTCAATTTAAAAAATAAATTAAAAAAAAAAGTTTTGTCTACCAAATAGTTAATAGTTGCATCTATAACCAAAAATATTAGTTTTCTACAAAAAATGAATTTTCAAAATAATAGATGAACTTCAACAAAATAGTTAAATTTTCAAATAAGAAAGATCATTTTTCTATTTTAAATATAAATTTTCATTCAAAAATGAAATAGTTACATCTATAGTTAAAAATATTAATTTTCAACTAAATAGTTAAAAATTTCAAATAAAAAATATCAATTTCAACCAAAAATGGAATAGTTAAGTTTTTGTTTAAAAAATCAATTGTTAACAACCAAAAATACGAATTTTCAACCACATACTATAATTTTCAACAAAATGGTTAAATTTTGAAGTAAAAAATATAAATTTTTAATTGAAATTATTAATTTTCAACCAAGAAAATGCATTTTCAAAAAAAAATTGATCAATTTTCAATTGAAAATATCAATTTTCATCAAAAAGGTTAAACTTCCAACCAAACAGTTGCTTTTTCACCAAAAATTACATTTTTACCAAAAAAGGCGATTCTTCAGCAAAATACATGAAATTTTAACAAAAGTCAAAATTTAAAATAAAAAATATCAGTTTTCCATTGAAAATATCAATTTTTCACCAAAAAAAGAATAGTTACATTTTTAGTTGAAAAATTAATTCTCAACAAATTGTTCACAAAAAAGTTGAATTTTTAAGCTAAACAGAAGAAATCTCTACAAAACCATTGAATTTTTAACAATAAAACGTAATCTTGGATATTTAAATCAAAAAAGATTTTAATTTTAAATAAAAAAAAACAATTGAATATGACCAAAAAAGCGAATTTTCAACAATATACTTGAATCTTGAATTAAAAGAAATTTATTTTCAACCATAATCCAATTTTTAAGGAACAAAAATATTTTCTACCAAAAAGACGAATTGTTAACAAAATACATATATTTTCTACCAAATAGTCACATTTTTAACCAAGAGGGCGAATTTTACATAAAAAAGACGATTTTTTTTTAAAGAAAATGCATGAATTTTAAAACAAATAGTTGAATTTTCTACTAAATTATTGAATTTTAAAGTCGAAAAGACGACTTATCTATAAAAAGAAAAATAAATATAATTTTCAAGTGAAGAATATGAATTTTGAACAAAATAGTTAAATTTTCAGTTAAAAAAAATACTATAAAAAATGAACTTTCAAGAAAGTAGTTCACCTTTCAACTAAGAAGTGGAATTTTCAATGAAAAGTGTAATATTTGATATTTTAACAAAAAAGATTTAAATTTAAATTAAAAAACACTCGGATTTAACCAACGAAGACGAATCTTCAGCAAAATAACCAAAAATAGAATAGTTTCATTTTTAGTTAAAAATATCCATTATTAACACATTTTTCACAAAATAGTTGATTTTTTAAGAAAAATGTAATACTTGAATCCTGATCGAAAACAGATTAATTTTCAACCATAATGTGTTTTTACCAAAAAGACGAATTGTTAACAAAATACATATATTTTCTGCCATATAGTCATATTTTAAACTAAGAGGGCTAATATTGCATAAAAAAGATGATTCTTTTCAAGAACACGCATGCATTTTTTATAGCAAAAAAAATACGAATTTTCAACACAATAGTTAAAATTTCAAATAAAAAAGATTAATTTTCTACCAAAAAGGGAATATTTACATGATTAGTTTAAAAAAATGAGTTTTCAATTAAAAAAAAATCAGTTGTCAAATTAAAAAAAACGAGAAAAAATTTTTTTTTCATTAAACAATTACATTTATAGCCACAAAGATGAATTTTCTACCAAAAAAGAAGAGGTATATTTTTAATTAAAAAAATTAATTGTCAACAACAAAAATGACAAATTTCCAACCACATACTATAATTTTCAACAAAATGGTTAAATTTTCATATAGAAAATATCAGTTTTTAATTAAGAATATCAATTTTCAATTAAAAATAGAGTAATCACATTTTTAGTTAAAAAAAATTAATTCTCAACACATTTGTCACAAAACAATTGAATTTTTAACAAAAAATGTAATTTTGGATATTTAAACCAAAAAAGATTGTAATTTTAAGTAAAAAAACAGTTATTTGTAACCAAAAAGACGAATTTTTAACAAAGTATTTGACTCCTGAACTAAAACAAATTTATTTTCAACCATAATCCAATTTTTAAGAAAAAAAAAAAATTTCTACCAAAAAGACGAATTGTTAACAAAATACATATATTTTCTACCAAATAGTCACATTTTTAACCAAGAGGGCCAATTTTACATAAAAAAGACGATTTTTTTTTGAAAAAAATGCATAAATTTCCAACCAAATCTGTTAATCTTATACTAAATTATTGAATTTTCAAGTCGAAAAGATAAATTATTTATACAAAAAAATACAAAAATAGAATTTTCAAGTCGAGAATATGAATTTAAAAAAAAATAGTTAAATTTTCAGAACTTTCAACTAAGAATGAATCTTCAATGAAAAAAATGAACTTTCAAGAGAGTAGTTCGACTTCCAACTAAGGAATTGAATTTAAAAAAAAAAAATGATTCATTTTTAATGAAAAATGTAATAGTTGATGTTTCAACAAACATGATTGAAATTTAAACTAAAAAAAGTCTGCTTAACCAACAGAGACGAATTTTCAATGAAATTCATCAATTTTCAACCAGATAGTAAAATTTTCTACCAAATTGTTTAATTTTCAGTAAATTAAGATTTTTCTATAAAAAATTTGGATTTTTAAGCCGAAAATATGAGTTTTCAACAACAACAAAATAGTTAATTTACAACTAATTAGTCGTTTTTTTTTAGCAAAATAGTTCAATTTTCAGATTTAAAAAATTATTTTTAACCACATAAAACACCTATTTTCTACAAAAACATTGAATTTTCAATAAACAGTCGTATTTAAAAAAAAAAAAAGATCAAATTTCTACTGAAAGAGATTTTTAATTTAAAAAATACGTTAGTCAAGAAAAAAAAATTTCAATAAAATTGTTGAAATCAAACCAAAAAGACGATTATTCAAATAAACATGTTGAATTTTCAACCAAGAAATATGACTTTTTAACCAAATTTTTGGATTTTTAAACCAAATAATTCAATTTTGAACCAGATAATACAATTCTTAAATAAAAAATATTAATTATTAACGAGACATTTGATAATAGACTTTCCATCCAAAAATATTTGCATTTTCTTATTACTTATTAATAGAACCCGAGAGGGTTCCATAAATTTAGTTCGCATTTAAGTGAAAAAATATAATTACTAAAGAAAAATATGGTAAATTATACATTGAATTTTGTTTTTGATACTTAAAAAAATTGTATGACACTGTTTTTTTTTTAATTTGTGACACTATTTACACTATTTCTGATTTCCAAAGTGTTTCCGAGGCCTGAAATCTGGTAACAATATTAAAATAATTTTAACATTTCAGGTTGGAATTAATGAAACTTTAAAAATAAATTTGGAAATGATTTGCGAGTGTGATTGCGAGCGTCCAGAATATGAGAAATATGAGGAAAATTCATCAAGCTGCAGTAACAATGGAACGTATAAATGTGGCGTTTGTGACTGTAATGCCGGCAGCTTTGGAAAGAATTGCGAATGTAACAACTCTGCAAATGATCACAATAAAAACTTTCAAAATTGTAGACCTGACAATACTTCCGTACTCGATTGTTCGGGCAGAGGAGAGTGTTCCTGTGGCACATGTGAATGTTCTCAGATGCAATTGGTAGACAATTTGGTAAGTGCTTTAAAATTTTCCATTTTGGACTTTAATTTCTAAAAGTACATTTTAATTTTAAGATTTTTTCAATGCAGCTTTAACGGCTTAATTAAAAATTGAAAGCGTTTGAAATAGAAAATTTATAATAAAAAACGTTTTTAGTTGATTAAATGTGAATATAAATTTATTATTGATTTTTAAAATTGAACTGTACTTTAAGGTTTAAAAAATAAATAATAATTTATTTTACAAGACGATTTGGAATCAGTTTACAATTTTATCATTTCCAAATTTAAACTTTAAAAATAAACTGTTTCAATGGGAAAGTCTTATTAGTTAAACAAATTTAAATCGTTGAAACCCTGAAAAAATCCTTGCATTCTTTTTTACCTGAAAAAGCTTTTGAATTTTGCTCATGGTCCTGAAATTTTTATTCCTTGACTTGATTTTTAATTTTTGTAGAAAAAATAGGTTTTCAAATTTTTCTTTACTTTACTGAACGAAAAAAGTAGGTGAACTGTTTTTTTGGTAGTTTTCATTTGATTTATAATTTTTTATTGTGTTTTACAAGTAGAAAAACAGACCTTTTTTACAATAGATTGTTCATCTGATCACAATGAAAATTACGACAAAGCTACCGTCGAAGGTTTTTCAATGTTTCTCATGTATTCTCGATTTTTTTTCATTTTTTAATTTTGGTAGAAAATTCAACTATTTTGATAAAATGAACTTTTTGGTTAATTAATCTCATTTTCTAGCTGAAAATTCGACTGATTTGTAAATGATTAGTCTTTTTGGCTTGAAAATTTAACAATTTGGTTGATATTTTTTTCTCTATTGATTGGAAAATTTTTCTTCACAGAATAATAACTTAATAATAACTTAATACGAAAATACGTCTAAATTTTTCTGAAATTTATCTCTTTTATCTTTTTTAAAGTTAAAAATTGATATTTTTTAGTTTTAAATTCAACTATTTCGTTGAAAATTTATCCTTTTTAGTTTAAAAATCACAACTGGTTGAAAATTTGTTTTTATTTTGTATGGAGAATTAATTATTTAAACTAAAAATTGAACTATTCCATTTTTAGTTAAAAACTGATCTTTTTTAATTTAAAATTCTACTATTTGCTTGAAAATTGAACTATTTTCTGGAAACGTCATGAATTTTGTTACAAAATCGTATTTTTTATAGAAAATTAATCTTTTTTGTTTAAAATTCAAGTATTTCAATCAAATATTCTATAATTTTAGTTGAAAATTCATCTTTTTGATTTAAAATTCAATTATTTCAGTCAAAGATTCATCACTATAGTGGAAAATAATGAAAATTCATCACTTTATTTGAAAATTAAACCATTTGTTGAAAATTGTTTGTTATTTATATTAATTTTTTTAAACTGAAAATTAAACTATTCCATTTATAATTAAAAATTGATCTTTTTTAGTTTTTAATTTAATTATTTGGTTGGAAAATAGTCTTATTTGATAGAAAATTAATCTTCTTGTTTAAAAATGTATCTTTTTTCGTTGAAAATAAAACTAAAACTTTTTGGTTAATAATCACATTTATCTGGCTGAACATTTAACAATTTGGTTGATATTTTTTTCTCTATTGATTTGAAAAATTTTCTTCGCAGAAAGTGCACTTCTTTTGTGGAAAATTCATCAATATGTTTTGGAAATTCATCCCTTTCCTATTTTTAAATTAATTTTTTCTGCTTGAAAATTGAACAACTCTGTTGACAATTTAACTACCTTGTTAAAAATTCAGTTGATTAATTGAAAATTCGTAATTCTAGTTGAAAATTTACCTCTTTGGTTGAAAATTTATTTACTTTGTTTCTAATTCGTTTTTTTCTTTGGTATAAATTTAAAATATTTTGATAGAAAATTCATCTATTTCGTTGAAAATGAACTTTTTTCTTGTAAATTTAACTCTTCTTTTTGAAAATTCGTTTTTTGGTTTAAAACTGGTAAAAAATTCAACTGTTTGGTTGAAGATTAACTTTTTTGTTCGAAATTAATATTTTCGGTATAAAAAATCAACCATCTAGTTTAAAAATCATGTATTTTCTTAAAAATTTAACTTTTTGGTAGAAAGACCAACTATTTGTTTGAAAGGTAACCTTTTGTTAAAAATTTATCCTTTCGGCTTGAAAATTCAAATGGTTTTGTAGAAAATTTGTCTTTTTGGTTTGTAAATTAAATTGTTTATAGGAATTTTTTTTCATGGTTTAAAATTCACCTTTTTCCATTCAAAATTGATTTCTTTTGGTAAAAAATCTCATTTTTTGTTGTTTAAAATTCAACTATTTTATTAGAAAATTAATCTGATTTGATTCAGGATTCAGATTTTTTTTCATTCGTCTTTTCTGGTTGGAAAATTTAGCTACTTGGTTGGTAGGTGAACTACTTTATTTTAAATTCAGTTTTTTGTTGAAGATTTGTAATTTTAGTTGAAAATTCATCTCTGATTGAAAATTTAATCATTTTGTTTCAAATTCGCTTTTTTGGGTAGAAAACTAAAATATTTTGGTATAAAATTAACTTTTTTATTGTAAATTTAATTCTTTTGTTGAAAATTTATCTTTTTCGTTTTAAAATGGTAGAAAAACCAACTATTTGGTTGAAAATTAACTTTTTTGTTGAAGATTAATATTTTTCGTAAGAAAAATCAACCATCTCGTTGAAAATGCATGTATTTTGTTCAAAATTAAACTGTTTTGGTAGAAAATCCAACTATTTTCTCTTTTTCTTAGTTTAAAATTTTGCTTTTACGACATAAAATTGATCTCTTTTGGTAAAAAAAATTTCATTTTTTGTCGTTGAAAATTCAACTATTTTTCTAGAAAATTAATCTTGTTTAGTTGTAGATTCAGCAATTTTTTTAAATTCGTTTCTCTGCTTGAAAATTGAACAGCAAAGGTTGACAGTTTCTTTTTGAAAATTCATCTTTTGGTTTAAAAACGGCAAAAAAATTCAACTGTTTGGTTGAAAATTAACTATAATTCAAAGGAATTAAAACTGTATTATTTCCAATTAAAATCATTCCAAATTGAAAAATTTCAGATTGTAATTTTTTTTAAATGCACAATTTTATTAGAAAGTAGTTTAAATTGTATCATTTAATTCTAATTCAAAGAGTTTAAAATTGAACAATCTTATTCTCAATTAAAAAAATTCAAATCTGCATAATTTAATATTAAAATTTCAAAATAGAACAAGTTAAAAACTCTAAAAGACATCAATTTTGTTTATAAATTGTTTATAATTCTTATTTTGGTGTTAAAAATTGAACTGGAATCTTCTTTGGATTAAACTTGAACTATTTAAAAAAACTTTTTTTTTGTTTAATTCATCTGTTTTCGGAGAAATTTAATGATTCTGGATAAAAATGCAACTGTTTTTGGCTGAAATTTCTATTTAAATACAATATTTGGGTGTTGAAAAAATAACTGAAATATTTTCTGAATGAAAATTCCACTATCTTTTTAAAATTCGTTTTTCTATTTATTTAATTAAAAATCCATCTGTCTGAAGAAAAATGTCATCTTTTTTTTAAATGCAACTGTTTGGTTGGAAATTACACTACTTCGTCGAAAATTTACTTTTTGTTAGAAATTTATATTTTGGTGTTTAAATATGAACTGAAATATTTTCTGGATGAAACTTCCAGTTATAAAAAAATTCGACATTCTTATTACAAATTCATCTGGTTTAGTACAAAATTTAATATTTTTTGGAAAGAAATGCAACTATTTGGTAGAGAATTCAACTATTTTGTTTAAAAAGTCATCCTTTTTGAGTTGAATATTCTTGGATTGCAAATTTAATTTTTTATCGTAGAGAATTATTTCTTCCTTAAAAATTTATATTTTAATTGTGAAAACTCGACAGAAATCTCTTTCAACAGAAAATGCAACTGTTTTTTGAAAATGTATCTTTTTGACTTAAAACTTTATCTATTATAGAAGAAATTTATTATATTTTTTTAAAATGATAATGCAACTTTTTGGTTAAAAATCATTCTTCTTTGCTTAAGTATTAGTAAATCACGTTTTTGTTAAAGATTTATAGTTAAAGTTGAAAATTCATCTCTTTGGTTGAAAGTTTAATTATTTTGTTGAAAATTAATCTTTTTTAATTGAAAATTCAACTACTTAGGTAAAAGTTAAACTACATTGTTAACAAATTATTTTCTTGATTGAAGGCTTATGTCTTTGGTTAAAAGTTTAAATGTTTAGTAGAAAATACTTTTTTTGGTTTAAAATTAATTTCTTAACAGATAATGTCACTTCCATTTTTTTGTAATTAATATTTTTCAGTTGAAAATTCTCCTTTTTTGGTGAAAATAATTATTTAGTCTATAATTTTTTTGGGGGGTAAAAATGTATCAGTTTCGTGAAAAATTAATTTTGGCTGAAAAGTCATATTTTTTTGTTTGAAAATTCAATTTTTGTGAAGAAAATTTGTCTTTTGGCTTGAAGGTTCAATAATTTAGATTATACTTTTATTTATTTTTTGACTGAAAAATCTTTATTTGTTAGAAATTCGTTTTTTTGGTTTTAAAGTTCTTTTTGTAACTATGAAACTTTTTCGTTGGGTATTTATCTTTTTAGGTTGAGTATTCAACTATTATGTTAAAAGTTCAATTATTTTGTTGAAAATAGTAGAAAAAGTAGAAAAGACATTTTTTTTTTGTTTGAAATAAATTTAAAAAAATTTTAATTCTAAATTTGTATATGAAATACTGTTTTATTCCGTTTATAAAATATGCTATATTAAAAGTATAACAAGATTAAAATGCTGGTATTTGAATATTAAAGATTTTAAATGAAAAATTAGTCAAGGAAAAATCGGAGAATTTTGAGAATGCTCTCGGTTTCGCATTTCTCCGCAGGAGGCGCTACGATCGATGCGAACTAACTAAATCCGAATTTACGCTTCCAAGGTTTCAGCTATTTTCTTAAAATGTTGTCTTTTTTTATCAGAAATAATATTAACTACTACTTTTTTCAAAAGATATTTCACTTCTAAGTGCAAATATTTTAATATTTTATGAGAATTTTCTTAGTGATTTACTTTTTATAGCCATAAAACTATGCCAAAATTTGTCTTCTTCAGAAAGTATGGGGCGATTATTGCGAGTGCGACAATTTCTCGTGTGATCGTCGTGAAAATAAGTTTTGCTCTGGTCATGGAAAATGCGGATGCAAAGGAATCTGCGAGTGTGAAGACGGCTGGACGGGCAAAGCCTGTGAATGTAGATCAACAACTGACACATGCATAGAACCAGGAACTGACCTACCGTGTTCAGGAAAAGTAAGTCAATTTATTCATTTGCAAGTTTTAATTTAATTTTTAATTAAATTTTTTATTTGCAATTTCCGACTATTTTGAGGAAAGTATTGCAAAATAAAAAGGAATACAGGGTGTCTACCATACCTGGAAAGCCTGAAGTTGTCAAGGAATTTTTATATAACTTAAAAAACCTAGAAATTTCGGGGATTTTTTTTTTAAGTCTGGAGATTTTTTCGGGAGTGTGCCTTTTTTTTATTGCAATATAAAATTAAATAACAATGATTCTTCAGTTTAAAAAGTAGATTTATATTATTGTATTTAACTATTTTGTTGAAAAATCGTTTTTTTTTCTGTTTGAAATTAATTTTTTTTAACTGAAAATTTAACCTTTCTATATTTGGTTAAAAATTGATCATTTTTAGTGGAAAATACAAGTATCTCGTTGATACTGAATGTATTTTGTTAGAAATTTATCAGTTTGTTGGCAATATTTTCTCTCTCCGACAGAAAAATCTGTTATGGTTAAAAATTCCATTCATGTTGAAAATTCGTCTTTTTTGGTTGAATTAAACGGTTTTTTATTACAAATTAAAATCTGTTTTAATTCCAATGTGAGCTACGCTACCAATTTCAGAATTCATCTTTTTCGTAATAAAAATTTTTTTACTTGGTAAAAAGTTAAACACTTTTGTTAAAAGTGCATTTATGTTGTTAAAGGAATTTTAATTGAAAATTCATCTACTTGGTTAGAAACTGATCTAATTTGTTGAAAATTAGTTTTTTTCTTGTCTGAAAGTTAATTTTTTTACTGAGAATTTAATTATTACAGGTGAAACTGTAACTTTTTTTTGAAAATTGTTTTTTTAAACTGAAAATGTAATTATTCAAGTGGAATATTCTAACTAGTTAGTTAAAAATTCATCGCTTCAGCTTAAATTTTTTTGCCGATAATTTAACTTTGCAATTTTGGTTTGAAAAATTATATTTTTTAGTTCAAAAATCGTCTTTTGGTAGAAATTAATTTTCTTTGTTACAAATTCATATTTATGGTTTAAAATTCAACTATTCCCGTTCAAGATTAATTATTTCAGTTGAATTTGTGGATAATTCATGTATTTTATTTTAAAAAATCGTCTATTTTTACAGATAATTAATCTTCTTGTTTGAAAATGTATCTTTTTCGTTGAAAATTCAATAATTTCTATCAAATATTCATAATTTTTTTGGTAAATTGAACTTTATGGTTCTTTTTTTGTTAAAAAATCACCTATTTCATTACAAATTCATTTATTTGGAAGTTAAACTCTTTTTTTTTTTAATATCATCTTTTTGTTTTAAAATGTATCTTTTGCAGTTGAAGATTTATATTTTGAATTTAAAATTCACCACTTTGCTTGAAAATTTGTTTTTATTTTTATATGGAGAATTAGTTGTTGTTTTTTAAACTAAAAAATTAACTATTTCATTTTTGATTGAAAAATGATCTTTTTTAATTTGAAATTCTATTATTTGGTTAAAAATTGATCTCTTTCAGTTTAAAATTGAACTATTTTATGGAAAAGACATGTATTTTGTTACAAGATCGTATTTTTTATATAGAAAATTGATCTTCTTGTTTGGAAATTAATCTTTTTCTTTTAAAATTCAAGTATTCCAATAAAATATTCTATCATTTTATTTGAAAATTCATCTTTTTGGTTTAAAATTCAACTATTTCAGTCAAAGATTCATCATTATAGTTAAAAATAATGAAAATTCATTATTTTGATGGAAAATTGTTTTTTTTTTTTTAATTAATGTTTTTAACTGAAAATTTAACTATTCAATTTTTGGTTGAAAACTGATCTTTTTTAATTTAAAATCCTACTATTTGGTTGAAAATTGATCTCTTTTAGTTAAAAATAGAACTATTTTGTGCAAAAGTCATGTATTTTGTTACAAAATCGTCTTTTGTATGAAAAATTAATCTCTTTGTTTGAAAATTAATCTTTTTTGTTGAAAATTCCAGCATTTCAATCAAATATTCATCATTCTGTTGGTAAATTTAGCTTTATGGTTCAAAATTTAACTAATCCTGTTTGATATTTCATAATTTTAGTTGAAAATTATGAAAATTCATCACTTTGATTTAAAATTTAACTATTTTTTGACAATTTTTTTTTTAATTAATGTTTTTAACTGAACATTTAACTATTCCATTTATGATTAAAAATGTTTTTTTTTTCGTTTTACATTCAACTATTTGGTTGAAAATGTATCTTTTTTAGTTAAAAAATCACCTATTTCATTGCAAATTCATTTATTTTCTTGAAAAATCGTCTTCTTTTGTTAGAAAATTAATCTTCTTCTTTGAAAATTTGTCTTTTTTCGTTGAAAATAGAAATACTTGGTTGGAAATTACTCTTTTTTTTAAATATCATTTTTTTGTTTCAAAATTTGTCTATTGCTGTTCAAGATTTATATTTTTAATGGAAAATTCACCATTTTGGTTGAAAATTTGTTTTCATTTTTTATGGAGAATTAATTATTTTAACTAAAAATTTAACTTCCATTTTCGGTTGGAAAGTGATCTTTTTTAATTTAAAATTCTACTATTTGGATAAAAAGTGATCTACTTGTTTAAAAATGAATCTTTTTTCGTTGAAAATAAAACTAAAATTATAAAGTTAAAAATTATAAAATTATAGTTGAAAATAATGAAAATTCAACCATATTATTAAAAATTGTTTTTTTTTTCATTAACGTTTTCAACTGAAAATTGAACTATTCCATTTATGATTAAAAATGGATTTTTTTAGTTTTAAATTCAACTATTTGGTTGGAAAATCGTCTTATTTGATAGAAAATTAAACTCTCGTTTAAAAATTCGTCTTTTTTCGTTGAAAATAGAACTACTTGGTTGGAAATTAAACTTTTCTTTTTGTCATTAAATATCGTCATTTTGTTTTAAAATTTATCTATTGTAGTGGAAGATTTCTATTTTTAATTGAAAATTCTCCACCTTGTTTGAAAATTTGTTTCTATTTTTTTATGGAGAATTAATTATTTTAACTAAAAATTTAATTATTCCATTTTGCGTTGAAAACTGATATTTTTAATTTAAACTCCGATTATTTGGATGAAAATCCTGCTATTTGGTTGAAAATTGATCTCTTTTATTTGAAAATTGAACTATTTTGTTGAAAAGTCTTGTATTTTGTTACAAAATCGTATTTTTTATAGAAAAGTAATATTGTTTGAAATTTTGTTGTTGTTGAAAATTCAAGCATTTCAATCAAATATTTATAATTTTATTGGTAAATTTAGCTTTTCTATATGGTTCAAAATATGATTCAAAATTTTTAAATAATGGAAATTCATCACTTTGATTGAAAATGGAACTATTTCGTTTAAAATTCAATTATTTCTGTTGAATATTCATCATTATAGTTGGAAATAATAAAAATTCATTACTTTGATTGAAAATTGAACTATTCGTTGACAATTGTTTTTTTTTTTTTTTAAGAAAAATGGATCTTTTTCGTTGAAAATTCAAGTTTTCCAATCAAATATTCTATAATTTTGGTTGATAATTTAACTATTTCAGTTAAAGATTCATCATTATAGTTGAAAATCATGAAAATTCATCACTTTGAAAATTCAACTATTTTTTTGAAGATTATTTTTTTTTTATAGAAAATTAATCTTCTTGTTTAAAAATGTATTTTTTCATTGAAGATAAAACTACAACTATTTCGTTGAAAATTTATTATTTTTTTTTTAGTTTAAATTTAACTATTTGCTACTTTAGAGGCAAATTCTAGAAATAAATTGTAATGTTTTCAGTATTACTTAATCATTTTAATTAATCGATGGTGTTTATATATTTAAGAATATCTTGTGATATCATTTGTCAAAGCTTTCTAAATGAAACATATTAATTGAATCCTTGAAAACTGAGGGGAAAAAAACAACTTTTATTATAAACTCGCAAAACTGTATAAATATTCCGAGTTCATTATTAAAAAAAAAAAAGTGCAAAATATTTTAATGATTCCGTACTCTGAAAAATGATACCTGGAAATAACTTGAAATACCCGGGGAAAAAACTCCTGAAATTGTCAGGGAATTTTCTTCCAGGATTTGCGTAGACACCCTGCGAATAGTAATGATACAGTTTTGAAAAATTGTATTAAATATTTTTCGTTGATATCAGCCTAAATTCGAATATTACTTGAATTTTAGGGATCTTGTAAATGTGGACAATGCGAATGCAATGTGGAGGATGGGGTTCGATATTCGGGAACGTATTGCCAAAAATGTGCCACATGTCAGAATCAATGTCTGAAATTAGAACCGTGTGTCTTGTGTCAAGTGTACAGCGAAATTTCGAATCTAACGCAGGAAGAGTGTGCAGCTAATTGCACAGGAATTGAAATACAACGTGTTGAAATAATCGACAAAACTTTAATTAAAGAAGACGAAAATCTTTGCCAGTACAAAGACAGTGAAGATTGTGTCTACTTTTTCATTTACTATTCGAACGTGACGAAACTGTTCATTCAAGCACAAAATAAACCTGAATGTCCACCCGAGATTTATTTGCTCGGCATAGTAATGGCTGTTATTGCAGGAGTTGTGTTAATGGGTCTGACGATTCTATTTATATGGAAGTTGTTGACTACCATTCATGACAGACGGGAGTATGCGAAATTCGAGAAAGAAAGGATGATGGCCAAGTGGGATACGGTAATTATACAAATATGCTACTTTATCAGGAATCAGGGTGACGACTTGACCGGAATACCAGGAAATGACGGAAAATTTTATTTACAAAACCGGGAATTTAGTTCTGATCGCGGAAAAATTCATGTTTTCATTATTTTAATCATTTTTCGTCAATTTAGAAAAGTGATTTCTACTATATCTAGAGTTGCAGATTTTTCAGATTGTATTCTCGTATAAAAAATTTACCTTCCGATTAAAATTTATATTTTGATGGTAAAATGTAAATTTGAAATCTTTTTTTTTTTTCATGAAAAATTTGTCTTTTTGATTTAAAAATGCATCTCTTTTAGTAGAAATTGCATCTTTCTTGGATAAAAATGCAACTGTTTGGTGGAAAATTCAACTTTTTTTCTTCTCTTTTATTTTTTATTTTAAGTATTTCGTACAAAATTTACTTTTTGTTTAAAATTCATATTTTGGTGTTGAAAAGTCATTTGAAATCTTTGTTAATTGAAAAATGAACTATTAACAAAAAAATTCTTTTTGATTTAAAAATGCAGTTTTTAGTAAAAATTGTATCTTTCTTGGATAAAAATGCAACTGTTTGGTTGAACATTAAATTATTTTGTAGAAAATTTACTGTTAGTTGAAAACTCAATTATTTTCGTATCAAAAATTTACCTTTTGATTAAAATTTATTTTGCCTTTGATTAAAAATCCTATTTTGATGTTAAAAAGTCATTTGAAATATTTTTTGTATGAATAATCAACTCTTTTTTTTTAAATTTAAAAATGCATCTATTTTAGTAGAAATTGCATCTTTCTTGGATAAAAATGTAACTGTGTTTGGTTGAAAATTTAACTATTTTGTTGAAAATTTAACTATTTCGTAGAAAATTTACTTGTTTAAAATTCATATTTTCATGCTGAAAAGTCAACAAACATTTTTTTTTGATGAAAATTAAACTATTTTTGTCGAACATTTGTCATTTTGACTTTAAAATTTAGTTTTTTTTAGTACAAATTTAATATTTCTTAGATAAAACGGAACTGTTTGTTTGAAAATTCAACAATTTTGTTAGAAGTTCGTCCTTTTTATTGTAAAATTCCACTCTTTTGTTAAAAATTCTACTTGTTGGGTTGAAAATTTAAGTATATTTGTGGAAAGTTTATTACTTGTTGAAAACCCATATTTTGATGTTAAAAAATCAAAATAAAATTTTCTCTTGATGAAAAATCAAATTCCTTTTTTGAAAATTTAATTTTTTTGTTGTTGAAAATTTTTCTTTTTGGCTTAAAAGTTCATCTGGCTTAGTAAAAAATTTAATTTTTATTGGATAAAAATTCAACCTTTTTAATTACAAATTCATAATTTTTTGCTTGAGGATTCATTTATTTATTTTTTACAAATTTTGTTGAACCACTTTCTTAAGGAATCATTTTTTAAGATTCATATTTTTATTTGAACATTCATCTCTTTCGTTAAAAGTTTAATTATTAGGTTAAAAACTGATATTTTTAAATTAAAAATTCAATGGTGTGGGTGAACTATTTTATTGATTTTCTTTTTGTTTAAAACAACAACTATTACACTTTTTTGTTGAGAATTAACTTTTTTAAGTTGATAATTCAATTATTTTATTGGAAAATTATTTTTTCTTTTGCTGAAAATTAAATTTTTGTACAGAAAATTTGTCTTTTAGCTTGAAGGTTTAGCAATTTAGCAACATTTTTTTCTTTTGTGACTAAAAAATCTTTTTTTGTTGAAAACTCGTCTTTTTGGTTTGAACATTCATTTATTTTAAATGAAATTACATATTTTTTGGTAGAAATATTAACTA
Source organism: Belonocnema kinseyi (assembly GCF_010883055.1). Classification (NCBI taxonomy): domain Eukaryota; kingdom Metazoa; phylum Arthropoda; class Insecta; order Hymenoptera; family Cynipidae; genus Belonocnema; species Belonocnema kinseyi. The sequence continues at coordinate 8,076,819 of NC_046662.1, read as the reverse complement.
TTACACTTTTTGTTGAGAATTCATTATTAGGTTGACAATTTAACTATTTTGTAGATATTTTTTTTTTGCTGAAAATTCGAATTGATATTTTAAACATACAATTTGAAAGTTTCCTCTTCCAAATTTTATATAAAGAAAGTTCTTCAAGCAGTTTTAGAGTAGAAGTAGTATTATAAAGAAGAAATATTTTTGAATTAGAATAGATTTTTTTTTGCTTAGTTCGATGCGAATTCATCTGTCTTCAGTTAAAAATTCAACTACTTGGTTAAAAGTTAAACGCTCTTGTTAAAAATTGATTTTTCTGGTTCAAGATTTATAATTTTTAATTGAAAATTCATCTTTGGTTAAAAATGTAACTACTTTGTTGAAAATTAATTTTATTAACTAAAAATTTAACTATTTCAGTAGAAAATTGAATTATTTTGCTGAAAAATCGCTTTGTAGTTTTTGTTTTGTTTAAAAATTCGATTTTTACCACAAAATTTAACTATTCAATTTTTTGTTAAAAATCGGTTTGATAAGTCATATTGTTCATTTCAAAATTAAACTATTTGCTTGAAAATATATGTACTTTGTGAACTCTTTTCTTGAACATTCGTCTATTTGGTTTGAAAACGGTAAAAAAAATCAACTATTTTGTTAAAAATTAATTTTTCAGTTGGAAGATTTATAATTTCAATTGAAAAATTCATCTCTAGTTTAAAATATCACCACATTGTTGAAAATCAATTTTTTAAAACTAAAATTGAACTGTTCCAGTAGAAAAGTTAATTATTTTGCTGAAAATCTGTTGTTTTTTTTTGTTTCGTTTTTTTAAAGAGTTAGATTCTTACTACAAAATGTTACTATTCTATTTTTGGTTGAAAATGTATCCTTTTTTGTATGAAAATTTCCCTATTTGTTTGAAAATTGATATTTTTTTTTAGAATTGTAAACCAGTTGTTTGAAAATGTATGTACTTTTTTTTTAAATTCGCCTTTTTGTAGAAAAATAATGTTTTTATTATCAAATTCAACTATTCCAGTTGAATATTCATAATTTTAGCCGAAAATTCATCAGTTTTGTTGAAAATTAATTCCTTCAATTGAAAATTTGATTGTCCATTTTTGGTTGAAAATTGATCTTATCTTGTTCAAAATTCAACTATTTGGAAAAAAATTTATAAACTCTTTTTTTTTTAATAATTTTTTGGGTTGAGCAATAATTTTAATTGAAAATTCATTACTGGTTGAAAATGTCACTACTTTCTCGAAAATCAATTTCGTTAATGTACAAATTTAACTATGCCAGTAGAAAATTTAAATATTTTGTTGGACATAAATTTTTGTGTGTTGAAAATTAGATTTTTGACAGAAAATTTTACCATTATCTTCTTGGTTGAAAATCTATTCTTTTTTTAGGAAAATTTAACAATTTGGTTGAAAATTAATATTTTTTATTTAGAAATGAAACTATTTATTTGAAAATTTATATACTTTTAATAAAATTCCGCTTCTTGTAAAAAAGTACTGTTTATAATTGAAAATTCATCTTTTTGGTATAAAATGTAACTATTCCAGTTGAAGATTCATCATTTTAGTTGAAAATTCATCAGTTTGGTTAAAAATTGATTTTTTCCTATTCAGATTCAATAATTTGGACAAAAGTTGTCTTTTTTATTTGAAAATTCAACCAATTCATTGAAAATCCATACATTTGGTTAAAAATTGATTTTTTTTTTAGAAAATTATCTTTTTCAGTGCAAGTCAATTTTCTTGTTAAAAATTCTTTTTGTTAAAAGAAATTTTTCTGACGAATACTTTACTATTTTATTTAAAGTTTTTTTTGGGTTGAAAATGATTATTTATTTGAACTGAAAATTTAAATTATTATTTCAATTTAATATTCCATAATTTTAATTAAAAATTCATCACTTTGGTTGAACACCCATTTTTTGACAAAAAATTTAATTATCCAATTTTTGGTTGAAAATGATCACAATCGAATTATCATTTCCAAAAATATTGGGCCCAAAATTTCTTTCATGTGGCATTATAGTTTTACTAACTTTTATCAAAATCGAATGACCAGGGGCAGATCCTGATATTTTTTACGTATACTGACCCTTTTTTGAAATTCAGCTATTTCACTTGAATCCTCATTGTTTTAGTTGAAAACTCATTTTTTTTTATTAAAATTAAATATTCCAGGAGAAAATTCATCACTTAGGTTGAGAAAATTGGACTATTTTCTTGAAACCCCGTTTTTTTTTGTTGAGAATGAATTTCGTCAACTAAAAGTTTAACTATTCTATTTTTTGTTGAAAATTGATATTATTTAACGCAAAATTGAGATATTTGTTTCAAAATTCATTTATTTTGAAATTTTTTGCTGTGTTTTAAAGAATGCTTTAAATGAACGTCATAAATTAAAATAAATGTTTTTATTTCGAGTCAAATATGAATATATTACTTTTAGTTGACCAGGAAAATTTTTAAAACATGATCGAAAATTTGAAATCGTCCTGAGAATTGCCACTCTGTTTATATTCAGCAAGTATGCATCAATTCTGATACCTTTTCAACATTCGCAATTTTCTACTTTCAGGGCGAGAATCCAATTTACAAGCAAGCTACCTCAACCTTTACAAATCCCACTTATGGTGGAAAGCGTTAGAACGTTTGCAAATAAGTTACTTTGTAACTTGTGACTTATGGAAACATCTTTTCAGTATTGATTTTCAAAGTCATAATATGTATTAAGAAAGGAGAAACTGCATTCGACTCATTGGTGCTCATTCATTAGCTACTTTATTCGTGAAGTGGTTTACGGAATCCCATAGACAATTTTATTATTATTTAGATTTTTACATTATTTAATTAATATTGTTTTCTTTAAACGGCTGACGCAAACGTTACGTGTCTTTTACCTTATTCCGACAATGAGAAACAATCTTGCCAAGAGTTTAAAATCAGCAAAAAAAAATAAGCAGATTTGATACTACAAAATGAAGCATAGACTTGTAGCTTGTTTGTGCGTGAAATGAGACTGATTCATTCCAAAATAAAATGCGCATTGACGAGTCGGACCTTTCAGTTTATCTTTTGTCAATGCTGACCGAAATTTCAATGCTGATTCTAATCTTTAAATTTATTTCACGTGCAGATAGACACTATGAAATGTGATGGAGCGCGCACGACTAAAGTTTTTTTTTTTTCGGTTCTTCGGAAGAAAAAAAAAATTAGAAAAATGTTTGTTTTTTTGTTGTATATTTTCAGGCATTCTTAAGTAAGTTGTCGTGCAATAGGCGAATTTGCGGGCAGCTTTAGGGCTTTAATATATTTAAAGAGCAATACTGCCATAATTACTTAGTCTTATCGAGTGTCGTTAATGTGCATGTAATAAGAGAAGAGTACTTTATTGGTTTCATGTTTTATTGAATTCTATAAAACATTAATTGCCATAAACGTATTGATGGTAACGTGGGGAGAGATCGAGTAGCGACTGTTTCATTACTAAAGTGCCTTTCACGTTATTCAGATGTATGCCTTTATTTCAATTGTTGGGAGAATTTTTGTTATTTTCCACAAAATTCTAGATTACATTTTATTTTTGAAAATAAATCCAATAGTCTCCGTACTACTTCTATATGCCAAATTTCTCAAAGGGATCTTCCAAAAAGTTATAAAGTTGCGAGAATCGAATCTATTGTTGAGTCATGAAAAGAAAATTCGATCAAAGTCATGTTCCACGTTTATAAAAAGATCTATTTGTTCTTTATCCAATTTTCCATTTGGCCTGATCCAAATTTTCTTTCTATAACTCAAGCCTTGATGAATATTTAAATACATTTGTAATATACATATACATACACAAATAGCTATATGTATACACTCGTTTATATATATTCTAGAAAATTTTACAAATAAGAATGATCTTTTATATTTATGCGTAAAATACACACAAAAGTACTTACCCAATAATTACACAACATAATAAAAAAAAAAAGATTTTTTTTAGTCAATATTAAATTTATAATTACGTTTCGTACAGCGCAATAAGATTTTTACCGCAATTGTATTAAAACATTTGTATACTTATTGGGTACATTTTTTTCACAGATTTTTTAAAAAGTATTACCAAAAAAAGTGAAATAATCGCTCTGATTATTATTGATTTTGCGAAGTTCATTGGAGTACGTATTGTTGGGGAATTATATTAATTGAAAATTTGTAGTCCAAAAGTGAATATATATTAGGTATATTATTAGAAATATATTAATTAGCAGAGTAGCCAGCTTGGGAAAAGTAGATAGCACAAATTGCTATTTTCAAATAACAGCAAATAAGTTTATAAATTTGACCTAACGAGATTTCAGAACAGTATATTTATATTTAAGTTCATCGGACTATCGATAAAATGCCAATATCGAACATCAACTACTATATAAACTTTATATAAATAAATTATGAGAGGAAAAATGTCGACATATCTTATACTGGAATAATTCTTTGCTTTTTTATTATTTTAAAATATTTTTTGTATACATACATTGATCATGTTAGACTGGCTTATCTATACTCCTTACAGCAGTCATTATAAGTTATCAGACAATCTCATCGATGTACATTATTCACTATTTTCATGAACGTCTATTTAAAGGCGCTTTATAGTATCTCTGCGTGTACAACTGTGAAAAACCCGTTCTAACGTCTTTCACTAGGAAAGGGATTAATTAAATCGATTCTTACAGGTTAATATAGTACAGTTGGCGAATTAACTAACAATGTCAGTAGACAGGCACTGGCGTTTCTGGATCTAGATTCCTACCTTACCGACATTGGGCAGATTCTATATCTGTATTGGTTTGTGTCCGTGCTAAGCTTCTGGAACTTTCTCAGAGGGTTCTGATGAAGTCTATAATAATATTGCTCAACTATGAGAACCAAATTTGCGTAAACAGCTTCAAGGTTATAATAATAAATAACCTTGAAGCTGTTTACGCAAATTCGGCTATCACAATTATGCAATATTATTCTGTGACGTCATCAGGGCCCTATGAGAACATTCTAGTAGCTTAGGACGGACACGAAACACTACAGCTATACAATTTTCGCGATGCCGATAAAGTAGGAATCTTGATCCAGAAACGCCCTTTCCTATCTACTAATATCCTGTGTTTATCTCGTTTATTTTTTAAAGTTATACTTTACTGAATTTTGTATCATGTATGATTGACAGGATGCTTTTATTGTATGATATATGTGGACTGAATATGTTAGAATCAGCTAAGTTTTGCGACAAGATATAATAAAGATGTGGATGAAACCAAGTTTGTTTTATTATTGTCCCAGCCGAAAATTCTTGTACTGGAACCTCGGAGAATCCTGGACGGGTAATCTTGACGGTTCTTGTGCGGGAATTTGGCTAAGGCAAACCGAAGTTCCCAAGATGGAGACGGCATACCGCTCCGTCTTTTCTTTACAAATCAAATCTTTTGACTTACCACAGTTTTAGTAATAGTTTCACTGCATAAATACCAAATGCAAATCTCTTAAAGGAAATGGAGCTCATACTTAATGAAAGTTGCACGGAATCGTTTTAAACTGTTTTGAAATCTGATATTATATGTTTTCGAAACGTTAAACCGAAGGAAATCGATCGTAAATTAATTACCTTGCAATAGAACATGTACCGGCAAAGGAACCTTCCCGGTAAGAATACTTGCATTAAAAAGTATTCAAAAATTTCATGCATCCAGTAGTAACATGACAAACATTGAACACTTCTGGATCCCCTTTTTGTCCTCCCGTTTTGAATCTACTACGGAGTAGACATTACTTTCTGTATCCAGGGGCGAAAACATTTTTCTAAATACTTTTGAATACCACAATGAAACCAGGAAATAGAACAATTTGAATAGCTTTTAATTTAGCTCATTTCGCTATTTTTATTTATTGTTTTCCGAATAATAATGAGATAAAAAGCTTTATAAAACATAGCTTCTGTCCTTCTACGATGTCAGAATTATTTTCCACACAGATGGCTACATGTTGTAAAATAATTTGTTTAAATTTTTTCCTCTTTTTTTTAAATTTTTGTAATTGATAATATGTGAACAAAGCGAATATTTTGTGAATTTCATTCTTTTGGGGCGCGTTCTAATGATTCAAACGAAAGTTGTGTTTTTATTTCTTTGATGTTACGTTTGGAAGCTCCGATCGGCCTTGAAAGGGATTAAAATCTTATTATATTTCCCGCCCAATGAGGATGAGAAAACGAAGGACAGAAAAGGCATTCTAATGGATTCAAAAATTGTAATACCTCTTAATGCAAGTCTTCCCTCACAGCAATGGGATATCCCATTTGATCCCATTTATCTCCCAGGTTGTCCCAAGGATATCCCGCAAGGCGGAAATTTGGATATCTCAGGGATATCCCGCAAGGCGGAAATTTGGATATCCCAGGGATATCCAGGGTAACCCTGGGACGTTTGCGGGATATTCAAATGTCCCAAGTAGGATATAAATTAATCTTCTATATACTACTTGCAGGACAACTTGGGAGATGAATGGGATATCCCGGTATATCATATTGCTGTGAGGGTACATTCAACAGGGATAAAAAGGGATTCATTAGGGTAACACAATGAGGACTGAATTCAAAAAGATGGGAAAATGATTGTTATATATTGATCCTTTTCTATATAAAAAGGATCGAAGGCACTGCTTGATAAACATTAATACATTGTTTCTGTCCACTTCAATATCTTAATGAAGTTATAAAATGATTCAAATGGATGGAAAATCTATCAACTTCGAGCCTTGAATTTGAACGTATTGAATAGTCTACCTTTTTACTTTGTATACTATTCGATCGAGGCCGAGAAAAGTGAAAGGCCAAAACTTATTGGCAGTTTTAAAACAACGGTGCTATTTGTCCTTGAAAATTAAATTATAATACTTTAGCAACTAATGAACACATTTTTATATATAGAAAAATGAAGCAGTGCTTCATTTTTATTTCAAGAAAAAATTTACTTGTCTCTATTTCTGTTAGATTTTTATTGATTCGAATTGACATTCATTTTTCATGTCGCGTCGGGGGGGGGGGGGGCATTCGGGGTTCAGATGACCCAAATTGAGATTATCTTAGAATTTCTATAAACTTAAATAACTATTGAATTAATTTGAAATGTTTCAGTTTTGATTTGAAATTGTTTTATTTCGTTAATAAAAGATTCTAGGTTAAAAATTTTAAGAGTTTAAGATTCTAGTCTTTGAATTTTAATGGTCAGGAAAAGTGAAAAAATTGGTAAGGGAAAAATTAGGGAATTTTAAAAATTATGTTCTGCGTAACCCTGATATAATATTCGTTTTAGTAATTTATTTGCCTTGTATCCCTATTTCATTTCTTATGCAGTTGTTTCTTCCTGAAGTTTATCTTTTTGATCATAAATTTTATTATGTATTTGAAAATTCAATAATTTAAAAAAAGTAATTCTTTTTCATTGAAAATTTAACTGTTTTATTGAAAATTCGTCTTTTTGGAATGGAAATTAAACTATTTTCACAGATCATTTACTTTTTGTTTAAAATTCATATTTTGATGTTGAAAAGCGAACTGAAATCTTTTTTTGATAAAAATTAAACTACTTTTTTTGAAAATTTGTCGTTTTTATTTCAAAATTAATTGTTTTAGTAGAGATTGCATCTTTCTTGATAAAAATGCAACGGTTTGGTTGAAAATTCAGCAGTTTTGTTAAAAAGTAATTCTTTGGGTTAAAAATTCAACTTTTTTGTTGAAAATTCAACTATTACTTTTTGTTAAAAAAAGTTTCTGTTTTAGTAGAAACTGTACCTTTTTTTAATAGAAATGCAACTATTTGATTGAAAATTCAACAATTTGGTTAAAACAGTTAAAAACCCATTCTTTTGGATGAATGTTCAACTGTTTTGTTGATTATTTAACTATTTAGTAGAAAATCTACTTTTTGTTTAATTTATGTTTTTGGTGTTGAATATTTAACTGAAATCTTTTTTGGGATGGAAAGTCAAATATATTTTTTGAACATTTTTTTTTAATTAAAAAATTCATCTATTATAATAGGAATTGCATATTTCTTGGATAAAAACGTCACTCTCCGGTTAAAAATTCAACAATTTTTAAATAAGTCATCCTTTTTGGTTAATATTCCTACTGTTCTGTTGAAAATTCGTTTTTTGGTTTGAGAATTCAACTACTTTCGCAGAAAATTTACTTTATGCTTAAAATTTATATTTTGATTGTTAAAAGTTATTATAAATATAGTTTGGGTGAAAAATCAACTATTTTTTCGAAAATTTATTCTTTTTGATTTAAAAATTCATTTGTTTTACCAGAAACTATCTTTCTACGATAAAAATTCAACTCTTTACTTGAGAATTCAACAATTTGGTTCTAAAGCCATTCCTTTTGGTTTTGTTTAAAATTTAACTATTTTCGTAGAAAATTTACTTTTTGATTAAAATTCATATTTTGTTATTGAAAAGTCAACTGAAATCTTTTTTGGGTGAAAATGAAACTATTTTTGTTTTTGTAAATTTGCCTTTTTTATTTAAAAATTCATCTATTTTAGTAGAAACTACATTTTTCTTGTATAAAAATTCAACTATTTCGTGGGAATATATCTTTCTTGAATAAAAATGCAACTGTTTGATTGAAAATTAATCTTCTTTGCCTGAAAAAATCACTTTGCAAAGACATTTTTTTCAAAGATTTATATTTTTAGTTGAAAATGCATCTTTTTCGTTGAAAGTTGAACTATTTTGTTGACAATTAATTGTCTTGCGAAAAAATTTGTATTTTTTGTTGAAAATTCAATTTTTTACAGCAAAATTGTCTTTTGGCTTGAAGTTTCAGAAATTATTTAGGTAAACTTTTTCCTTCATGACGGAAATATACTTATTTATTGAAAATTCTTTTTTTTATTCCTTTTTTTAAAATTAAATTTCATATTTTTTAGTTTAAATATCAACTATCACACTTTTTTGTTAATAATTCGTTTTTTAGGTTGATAATTAAATTATTTTGTTGAGAATTCAAGTAAACCACATTTGTAGAAAATGTACTGCTTGTTTAAAACCGATATTTTAATGTTGAAAAATCAGAATAAAATCTTTTCTTGGTGAAAAATCAAATCCATTTTTTTTGAAAATTTCATTTATTTTTTATGAAAGTTTGTCTTTTAGTTTAAAAATTCATCTGACTTAGTAGAAATTGTATCTTTCTTGGATAAAAATTCAAACTGTTTGATTACAAATTAATCATCTTTTCTTGAGGATTCAACTATTTTGTTTGACAAATTTTGTTGGACCACTTTATTAAGATATCATTTTTTTTAAGATTCATATTTTTAGTTGAAGAATCATCTCTTTGAAAGTTTAATTATGTGATTTAAATTTGATATTTTTACCTTAAAATCTGAATTGCTTGGGTGAACTACTTTATTTACATTTTTTTATTTGAATAAAGATGTATCTCTATGGTTGAAAATTGAACTATTTCTTGTTGAAAATTCAATTTGTGTACAGAAAATTCGTCTTTTCGCTTGAATTTTCAGCCATTCAGGTAGGAAATTTGGGTTTCTTTCATGACTAGGAAATCTTTACTCAGTGAAGTTTTTTGGGTTGAAAATTCCATTATTTTGTTCCATTTCTTAATTTTTGTACAGAAAATTCGTCTTTTGGCTTGCACGTTCAGAAATTTAGATCAACTTTTGCTTCTTTCATGTCAAAAAAATCTTTATTTACTAAAAATTCATTCTTTTTGGGTTTAAAATTTATTTTTAAAATGAAATTTAATATTTTTTGGTTGAAATATCAACTATTAAACTTTTTTTGTTGAGAATTAATTTTTTTAGATTGACAATTCAATTATTTTGTTAAAAATTCATTTTTTTTTGCTGAAAATTCAATATTTGTACAGAAATTTTTTGTCTTAAAGATTTAGCAATTAGGTAATTTTTTTTCTTTCATGGCTCAAAAATCTTTATTGAAAATTCGTCCCTTTTGTTTAAAATAGAAAAAAAAATTTATATTTTTTGGTTGAAAATATCAACTATTACCTTTTTTGTTAAAAATTCATTTTCTAGTTTAAAAATTCAGTTATTTTGTTGAAAATTAATTAATTCTTCGAAAATTCAAGTATTTTGTTTAAAAAATCATCTTTTGTGGTCGAAAAGTCATTTTTTCGTTCAAAATAAAAAAATTAATTAATTAAAAATTTGTAATATGTATCTGAAATATTGTTTTACCCGTTCACTGAATGTTTTCGCCGTTATATTTCTAGAAAGTAAACAAATGCGAAGTAAAATATTTGTCTATTTGCATTAAAGCTTGAGAAGGTAGAATGTGGAGAAGAGACGTAAACCAATAAGTCCAGGTGGTGGGGATGACGGATGGAAGTTGGAAGGGATGAAATCACCACATGGTTCTCACTCTCAGTTCCCAATGATCCATGCGCTGAAGCAGGGAGTTTCGTGCAAGACCCAAGTCGTAGTAAGCTACGCAGTTTACTTTGGTTTACTTTTCTGCTGTGCTATTTTGCTATTTTGTAGATAGTTGAGAAGAACACTCGATTTTACGTACACTGGTACTGGACCAGCCAGAATTAAAACGTGTGATAACGCAGAAAGTAAACCAGAACAATAGCGAAAAAAGTATCTGATTTTTAATATCGTCGCATGCAATAAATTGTATAGCACGCGGCATTTTATAGTGAAGTGTATCAAAATATTGAAGTGGTAGTGGGTGGTAAGGTGATAAACACAGTTATAGATGGTAGAGCACACTAATAAGTAGCAGAATAAAGCGAGTTGTTTTCCAGTTCGTTATACTGAGAACTAAGCAATTCGTACATCGAGTCGTGGTTTGAAAATCTCGCGTTGTCACGCGCTAAAAATAATTCCTCGTGCGTTTTCGGAATAAGTGCATTATGCCAAGGAAAAACGAGGTTTAGGTCGCTGCAGTGGAAGTAGAAAAGACCCTGGAATATCATGGAGAGGCTGTCATCGAGAATTGGGTATTACTTTCGCTGGATGCGAAGTGATCGACATTCGCCAAGTTGCAAAGATTGCGATCATGCGACAGTAATATCGGACGAGCATTGTCAAAAATGCAAGGACAGTACTGAATCCATTAAACGGATTTTCGGAATTCTTGAAAGCATCCTACTCTGGGAGAATTCGGTCAATAGTATTTCCGTAGTGATTGTTTTTAACATTTTGTTTTGGTAAGTAGCTGTCGTAAAATAGATTCACAAATTATTCTGTTTCAACACTACTGCAAATACATTTGTTGCGACATCGCCGCGCTTATTTACACTCACAATCAGCCATGAGTTTATCTTTGCATATGCCAACATCTGGTATACAGCATACAGTAAAAGTCAAGTATATGTATACACTTGTTTTCAAAATATTGATGAACTACCAAAATATATTTTGTATTCATACGTAATTTTCATGTCAGTGGGAAAAAATTACTTGTTTCGGGTCAAAATAACGTACACTAAACTTAAATCAGTCAAAATTTGACTGATTCAATCCGTTATTTAAAAGTTAATTTTGTTACTTAAAAATTGAACTATCCCATTTTTTGTTGAAAAAAATATCTTTTTCCAAAATCGAAGTATTGGAACATGAAATTGAAGTAAATTTGAATCGATTTGTTTAAAAAAAAGCATTAAAATTATTGCTATTTTTGTTGGAAAAGGGGTCTAGGTGCTTTAGAATTTGAAACGACTCTTTCTTTAACAACTTTAGCAACTCTTTCTTTTTTTGTAAGTAAAATGGCTTATATAAACAAAACAAACAGCAAAATATGTCAAGATATGTAAATAAAAGTTCAAATTACACTTACTTATAACTTTTTACCTTGCCGTGAATTGTAAAAGGACTTAAAACGGTAAGTTGAATACGACAAATCCAAATTTTTGGTAGACCCATATTTGACACGTTATAATAATACAATTAACAATAATTTAAATGCATTCTTTTAATTTTGGAAAAAAAATTCCAGGAAATAAAGGGGGTACCAGCTATTCTATAATTTAACCTAAATATTCAACTAGTTGTTTGAAACTCCATGTGTTTAGTTTTTTGGTATTTCCGGTTGAGAATTTATCTTATTTTATTGCAATTTTTGCAATTAGTTGAAGTACATTTTTAAAAATTCATAATTTTCTGTTTAAAGATTCATGATTTTACTTGAAAATTAATCTGTTTGGTTGAAAATTTAATTTAAAAAAATAATTAATTCGTTTTTTGTGTCTGAAAATTAATCTTTTTAGCGAGAAATAATTATTTTTTTAAATCAACTAGGGCAGGTCCAATTTGGTTAAAAATTAATATTTTTGGTTGAAAATTAATGTAGTTTTTGTTAAATTCATCTTTATTCGTAGAAAATTAATCTTCTTGGAGGAAACTGCATTTTTAACAAATATTAAAAATACTTGGTTGAAAGTTGAACTACTTTTTTTTTAATTCATTCTTTTTATTAATGATTTATTATTATAGTTGAAAATTCATCTGTTTAGTTTAAAATTGAACTATATTATTCAAAATTTGTTTTTTTTTTAAATTGAAAATTAATTTTGTCAATTGCAAATTGAATTATCTAATTTTGGGTTGAAAATCGATCTTTTCCAGATAAAAATTCAACTATTTGTTTGAAACTTTAAGTACTTTGTTGAAAATTCGTCTTTATTGGTAGCAAATAAATTTTTTTCACTGAAAATCCATCTATTTGATTAAATTTAACTATTCAACTGTTATTTATTTCAAATAAAAATATTTTTGGTTGAGAATTCATCTTATTTTATTGAAAGTTTTAGCACTTTCAAGTACATTGTTACAAATTCATTTTTTCTGGTTGAAGATTCATAATTTTACTTGAAAATTAATCTCCGGTTAAAAATGTGATTAAAAAAAAAAATTTGTTTTTTATGCCTGAAAATTAATTTTGTTAATTGCAAATTTTACTATTTCTTTTTTGGTTGAAAATTGAAGTTTTTAAATTGCAAAATCAACTATTTTTTTCCAGATTAATATTTTTGTTATGTTGAAAATTCGTTTTTTTTTTTAGTTTTTTCTTTTTATTCATTGTTTTGGTTAACGATTCACTGTTTAAGTAAGATATTCATTTTCTTGGTTAAAAATGAATATTTTTGGTTGAAAATTGATGTAATTTTTTGAAAATTCACCTTTTTTGGTAGAAAATTAATCTTTTTGGCGGAAACTTAATTTTTTTACAAAAAATAGAACTACTTGGTTGAAAGTTAAACTTGAAATAAAATTTATTATTTTTATTAATGATTTAATACTTCAGTTGAAAATTCATCTGTTCAGTTTAAAATTGCACTATATTATTCAAAATTCGTTTTTTTTTCGTTGAACATTAATTTTGTTAATTGAAAATTTAATTATCCCATTTTTTTGTTGAAAATCTATCTTTTTTCAGGTAAAATTCAACTATTTGTTCGAAACTTTATGTATTTTGTTGAAAATTCTTCTTTATTGTTATTAAATAATTTTGTTTTAATTGAAAATTCATCTATTTAGTTAAAGTCAACGGTGTTTTATTTCAAATTAAAATATTTTTGCTTGAGAAATCATCTTATTTTATTGCAAATTTTAATACTTGGTTTGACTACATTACTGAAAATTAATTTATTCTGTTAAAAAATTCATGATTTTACTTGGAAATTAATCTCTGGTTGAAATTTTTATTTAAAAAAATTAATTCGTTTTTTTATGGTTGAATGTTAATTTCTTTAATTGAAAATTCAACTATGCCGGTTTTAGTCGAAAATTAATCATTTTGGCGAAAATTTTTAAATTTTTTTAAATTTAACTAGGGCACAGGTAGAAAGTTCAACTCCTTTAATAAAAATTTATTATTTTGGTTAATGATTCATCATTTAAGTTTGAAACTCATTTTCTTGGTTGAAAAATAGTCTTTTTTAATAGAGAATTTAACTTTTTGTTTGAAAATTCGTATCACTTTTTTAAAATTCATCATTTTAGTTAAAAATTTAACTAAATTATTCAGAATTCGTTTTAAAAAAAAATTAATTTTATCAATATAAAGTTGAACTATCCCATTTTTTTATTGAAAATCGATCTTTTTTAGATTAAAATTTAACTGTTTGTTTGAAACTTTGTTTATTTTATTGAAAATTCGCCTTTTTTGGTAGTAAATCTATTTTTTAGAGGACAATTCATCTAGTAGGTTGAAAATCGAATTGAAAAGTATTGTATTCGTTTTTTTATGGTTGAAAACTAGTTTTGTTAATTGAAAATATAATTATTCCTTTTTTAATTTTAAATTGATTTTTTTAGATGCAAATTCAACTTTTATGTTCAATATTAATCTTTTTTTAAGTTGTAAATTCGTCTTTTTTTGGTAGCAAATGAATGTTCTTGTCGGAAACTGTATTTTTTACAAAAAATAAACCCACTTGGGTGAAAGCTGAACTACTTTTTTTTAAATTTATTATTTTTGTTAATGATTTATTAATTTAGTTGAAAATTCATCTGTTTCATTGAAAATTATTTTATTTTTTGTTTAAAATTCAACTTTTTGGACGACAATTAATCTTCTTGAATCAAACTTGACCATTTTAGAGAAAATTCAACAAATTGGATTATTTAACATGATTTCATTAGGGATTGCCTTTCACTGATTTGTCACCGTCGAATCAGCATTATTTGAATCAGTCAAAATTGACTTCAAATCAATCAGTTTTGACTGATTCAAATTTAGAATATACAGCCCACAAATAATGGCCGATTAAAACCTAACAAAATTTACAAAAAGTTTATAAAATTTCAAAGAAAGTTATCGAGTCTGATATTTTATTTATTTTTTCAATTTTTTTTAATTTATACGCAAATATGACGAAAAAGCATGGAAATTTGATCTATTTGACGTTTCCGGTCCTTGTTAATAATAAAAAAATGGTTGTAATCTCCTACGTTTTATAGATTTTGATTAGATAAAGCTATCTGACTATGACGCAATAAACAAAACGCTTTTTTATACATTAATTGTTGAGTGTGTTTTCTATAATTTTCAATAATTTTACGTTTTTTAAGTTATATTGCAAGATATTTAGATGAAAACAATATTATAAAGAAGAAAATTTCTCTTACGATTTTGCTTGTTAATATTATATACAAATTTAATAAACAAATGCATTATTCAGGCATTTGTCGTCAGAAAATTCGTTTCTCTCTATGTCAGTTTTAAAAAATTAGAAACCTCATGTTAATTTCAGCAAAATTCATAATTTTTTGATAAGTTTTATAATTAAAAAAAAAATTAATAAACAAATGCATTGTTCAGGCATTTTTCAAAGGAAAAATGAGTTTTTTTCAATGTCAGTGCTTCTACTTAGGAACTCGATGATAATTTAATTAAAATTTATATCCAGTTGATACATTGTTCATTTTTTTAAAAATAGATTTACTAAACAAATGCATTATTCAAGTGGTATTCGTCGACGGCGAACTCTTTTTTTTAAGGTCAGTCCTTTTAATTCGAAAGCCGATGATTATTTAATTAACACTCTAAATTAGTTGATAAATGGTTCATTTTCTTTGAATTAATTTACCAAAAAATACATTTATCTGGCTTTTGTTGGCGAAAAAAATTTTTTTTTTCTTTCAATTTAATTCCTTTCAATTCGGAAGTCGATGATAATTTAATTAAGACTCATTTCTAGTTGATAAACAAAAAAAAAATGCTAAACCAATGCATCATTCAGATGGTATTTGTCGAGGGAAAAACTCTTTCTTTTTAATGTCAGTCCTTTTAATTGGGAACTTTACGATAATTTCAGCAACATTCATAATTTGTGATTTAACTTTATGTTTTTTTAAAAATAAATTTAATTAAAATATGCCTAGAAAAAAGTGAAAGAAAAAGTTAATTCTACTAGATTCTGATGCTAATAATAAGTAATAAGAAACTACAACTAAAAGGATTTTTATTGAAAAAACAAACTATTTTTTTTCGATAGTTTAAAAAATCATCAAATTTATCATCTAATTATGAATGTTTCTGAAATTATCATGAATTTCTTAATTAAAAGGACTGACATATATAAAAAAAATAATTTTTCCGTTGACAGATGCCCGAATTTGAATTTTGTTTAAAGAAAACAAACAATTTATCAACTGAGTATGAGTATTAATGAAATTATCATTGGCTTCCTGATTAAAAGGACTGACATTGAAAAAAAAAACTAATTTTTCCTTCGACAAATAGCTGAACAATGCATTTATTTATTACATTTTTTTTTAAAGACATAAAATTATCAGCAAATTATACATTTTTATGAAATTATAATGACGTTTTTAATTTGAAAAACTGACATAGCAAAAAACATTTTTTTGGTCGACAAATGCCAGGATACTGAAATTGTTTATTAAAATGGTTTATTAATATTAAGAAGAATAATCTCAAGACAAATTTTCTTCGTAATAATATTGTTTACATCCAAATTTATTGGAACTCATAACTTTTAAAACCGTAAAATCATTGAAAATTTTATCAGCTTTTTTTTGGAAATTTGTTTCCCCCAATTCTTTTAGTTTCTGTGGTCTTTATGTTACTTTGAACCAAAAAAGTAAAACTTTTACAAATTTTTTTACTTTGATGTTTGAATAATTTTCCTGCTAATTTTTCGTTAACATTTTTTTAGGGGTATTGTGGTTCTGGAAATCCGTGGCTTTGCAGCAGCCAGCAGTGCTGCGCTTGTCATTGTCATTGGTTACAGTACCGTCGAAAATCAGGCTCAAAAGGAGAAAGGACCAATTTCAAAAGTGTAAGATATATATTTAATTTATTATATTTGATCCAAGAACGTATGAAGATGAAACATTTGTACATACAAAAACATTCAGGTTAAAAGTCTTTGCGTGATAATCTAACAGCGCTTAATTTGATTAAATTATATTTTTTGACTCAAATACTGGCCCATAACCTATTCAATTTATTATTGAAATAGCAGGATATACATTTAAATAATTATATGAAATAATTCAATACAGCAAATTGAAATATTTTACACAAAGCTATTTAGACATAAAAAAATAATGATAAAAACTTTCCAATGCTTGTAAAGCTTATTATTTATGGATATCGCGACTAATGACTGATAATTATTATAATATTTATGTTAATTTTCATTTTTATATCTACTATTTCCAAATAATTATGAAATTTTTTTAAATAATGAAACTGACAATAATTTCATATTTACTAATGTAAAATTTTATTATTTAGCCAAGGCCAGACAAAATAGAGATGAACAAAAGTAATATATTTGTCAAGTATCAATTGAAATAATTATTTTTGCAAACCAAATCATACTTAAAAATATAAATATGTAACAAGAAATAGAAGAATTACATATTCAGTTAAAATAATTAATTTTTAACCAAGAAAAAATTAATTCTCAACAAAAAATATAATAGTTGATATTTTCAAAAAATAAATATTTTAATTTTCTATAAAAAACAGTTGAGTTAAACCAAAAAATACGAATTCAGTTGAATTTAATGAAACAATACGAATTTTTGACAAAAAACTTCTAATAAAAATAGAACAGACGCATTTTCAGTAAAAAATTAATTGAAAAAAGCGAATTTTCAACAAAATAGTTTAATTTTTAAGTAAGGAAATTAATTTTTAACGCGATAGTTGAATTTTCAAACCAAAAGTTAAATTTTCAACTCAAAAGATGAACTTTCTACCAGAAAAAGATAAATTATCATCCAAATAAATAAATTTGCAATAAGCAGATAATTTTCCAACCAGGCAAGCTAAATGTCTACCAAAAATGATACATTTTCAACCAAAAATGTAAAAGTTAAATTTCCAGTATTAATTTTTAATTTAAAAAACTAATTTTTATTTAAAGAAATTAATATTGAACCAATAAGGTTGTTTTATAAAAAAATACACGAATTTTCAAACAAATTTTGAATTTCTAAAGGAATTTTCAAACTAATAGTTCAATTTTTAACCAAAGAAATGAATTTTTAACCAAAAAGTTGAATTAGTCATCAAGAAGATTAGTATTTTACCACAAAAGATAGAGTTTCAACAAAATAAAGACATTTTCAACCAAGAGCGATTTTTCGGACAATATATGAAAAAAAAAATCATAAAAAATGTTGAATTTTCAAGACAAAAGAGGAATTTTAAAAATAATTTGAATTTACAACCCAAAAAATACGAGTTTTCAACAAAATAAGTGAATTTTTAACTAAAAAAGATCATTTTTCTACCAAAACTGGAATATCTGTACTTTCAATCAAAAAATCCTTTTAAATAAAAAAATTCGATTTCTCATCATAAAAGTTATATTTGTAACGAAAGAAATGCATTATTGACTAGAAGGATGAATCTCAACCAAAAAGTGAACTTTCACCCAAAGAGTTAAATTTTCTACCAAGAAGTACGAATTTTCAATCAAATAATTAAATTTTCTATCGAGTAAATTAATTTTTTTACCAAAATAGACGAATTTTTCACCAAGAAAATTACTTTTCTACCAAAATAGACGCATATTAAAAAAAAAAAAAAATAAGTTTCTACTAAAAAATACGAAATTTTGAACCAAATAGCTAAATTTTCAACCAAGAAGATTAATTTTCTACAAAAAAATACAAATTTTCAAGAAAATAGATAAATGTTCAACGAAATAGATAAATTTTCAATCAAGCAGATGACTTTTTAACCAAGAAGTTCAAATTTGTATAAAAAAGATACATTTTCGACAAAAACGAGAATACTTACATTTTCAGCGAAGAAAATAAATTTTTAATATAAAAAGAAAATAATAATTTTCAAGTAAAGAAATAAATTTTCAACCAAAAGGATCAATTTTCTCGCGAAAATGGAATAGTTACACTTTCAGTCAAAAAATCCTTTTGAACAAACAAAAAATTGAATTTTCAACAAAATAGTTATATTTGTAACAAAAGAAATGCATTTTTAACTAGAAGGATAAAACTTCAACCAAAAAATGAACTTTTCACCAAACAGTTGAATTTTCAACGCAAAAGATACATTTTCTATCAAAAAAGACCAATTTTAAACAAAATGGATGAATTTTCAATCAAGAAGATTAAATGTCTACAAAAAAAAGATAACTTTTCGACAAAAAAGAGAATACAATTTTCAGCTAATAGAATTAATTTACAATAATAAAAAAAAATTTTGAGTAAAGAAATAAATTTTTAATCAAAAAGATCGATTTTCTAGCAAAAATTGAATAGCTACACATTCAGTAAAAAAAGTCGTTTTACGAGTAAATAAAAAGAATCGAATTTTCAAAAAAATACTTATATTTTTAACCACAGAAACATTTGAATTTTCAACCCAAAAGATGGATTTTCTACCAAAAAAATAACAATTTTCAACAAAAAAGATGCATATCCAACGAAATAGATAAATTTTCAATCAAGAAAATCAAATGTCCACCAAAAAAGTAAATTTTCGACAAAAATAGAATACTTAAATTTTCAGGTAATAAAATTAATTTTCAATACAAAATTTTTGACAAAATAAAATGAATTTTCAACAAAGTAGTTATATTCGTTACCAAAGAAATGCATTTTTAACTAGAACGATAAATTAAAAAATCTACTTTTAACCAAAAAGTTGAATTTTCAATCCAAAGGATTGATTTTCGACCGAAAAAAGTACAATTTTAAACAAAATAGATAAATTTTCAACGAAATATATAAATTTGCAACAAAACAGATGAATTTCTAATCAAAAAGATGAAATGTCTATTAAAAGAGATAAATTTTCGATAAAAAATTATAATTTTTGTGTAAAGAAATAAATGTTTAACCAAAAAAATCGAATTTTTAAGAAAATAGTTATATTTGTTACCAAAAAAAGCATTTTTAACTAGAACGATAAATCTTTTTAAAAAAATCAACCTTCAACCAAGAGTTGAATTTTCAACCCAAAATGTGGGTTTTCTATAAAAAAAAAAGACAAATTTTCTAACAAAATAGATGAATTTTCAATAAAAAAAAACTAATTAGCATCTAAAGAAATAAATTTTCAACCTGTTGACAATAAAGTTACGTGTGCTCATAACAAATATAAATTGAAAAACTATTGTATGATTCTGTCTTGACATCAATAAAATATGACAATATAAATCTTTAATTTTTCTTACTCTTGAACATTAAAAATAAAATTTTGATATAAAAATGAGCAGAGTTTTTTGTTGTTGTTGCGCAAATAACGTTCCTGCATAGTTAAATTAAATTCGTTTTCATTCATCCTCGCACATATTGTGGACTTAAATAACTTGTGCGTATATATTTACGAAATTTCTAAAGCTCTGGTCGGACGGACAATTTGCTTTAATATTATACAATGATATACACTCATAGTTTGTAGAAAATAATCTGTTGAATATAACTCATGCGTTGGGCTCTGCCAAGTGCAACAGATGTCTAAACTTGAAATACATTTTATATCGATAGAGTTAATCGGTGGTTATTTTTTTAGATCTCAAACGAAGGCTGAACAAATTGACAAAATAGTAGCAAAAGCTAAATCAACTTGGAAGAACCTGAAACAACTGCGAAAAGATCAGCCAGGAGTGGTAATACTTTAGTTTTTCTTATTTCTCTATAGTAAAGGTAATTACAGTGAGAATCCCATTTAAGTCCGGCTCTGACTTAAAGCGAACACAACCTTCTGATCGTAGCAAACTTTAAGTTTTCATTATTTTAATAACTTTGTTCAATTTAAAAAAGTTATTTTGACTTTATCTAGAGTTGCAGGGCATTTTTTGACATGGAGAGGGAATTTTTTAAAAGAATTTAAACTGGAATTTAGAAGAAAGGAGTTGGAGAAATCCCTTTTTCAAGACAAAAATTCGTCACAAATTAAAAGTTCCTTTTTTCAAATTTTAGAAAAAGAAAATACTTCAAGTATTTTTTAGAGAAGATGTAGTATTTTGAAGAGGAAATTTTTTCTTGAAAATTTAACGACTTACGGTTAAAAGGTAAACTCTTTTGTTAAAAATTAATTTTTTTGTTGGAAGATTCATCATTTTAATTTAAAATTAATCTCTTTTTAAAAATGTAAGTACTCTATTGAACATCAATTTTTATCAAAAATTAAACTATTCAAGTATAAAATTGAACTATTTTTCTGATAATCCGATTTTTTTATTAGTTAAGAATTAGATTTTTAACGGAAAATTAAACTATTTTATTTTTTGTGGAAATTTTTATCTTTTTTGGGTGAAAATTCAACTATTTGGTTAAAAACTGATATTTATTATTTAGAAATCAAACTATTTTTTTTGTCAAAATTCATGCAATTTGTGGAAAATTTACCTTTTATAGTTCCAAATGTAACAATTTGGATTTAAATGTATCTTTTTAAATTGAAAATTAATGTATTTCGTTAAAAATTCACGTATTTTATAAAAAATCGACTTTTTCGTACAAAATCGACTTTTTTTGTAGGAAATGATTTTTTTCTATGAAAGTTAATCGCCTTGTTTAAAATTTTTTCTGTTTTTGATGAAAATTCATCTTTTAGGTTAGAAATAAATTCACTTGTTTGAAAAATAAACTCTTTTGTTGAAAATTAATGTTCTATATTAAATAGAAAGGAATTTCTTTACCGAAAATTTAATTATTTTTCTGAAAATCCGATTTTTTGATAAGAATTAAATTTCTAAAGGAAAATTGAATTATTTAATTTTTGCTTTAAATTTTATATTTTCTGATAGAAAATTCAACTATTTTGTCAAAAATTGATATTTTTTATTTAGAAATGAAACTAGTTCTTTAAAAATGTATGTACTTTTTGAAAAATTGGCCTTTTTTGTAGAAAGTTAATCTTTATTGTTGAAATTTTATCTTTATGGTATAAAATTCAACTATTCCATTTGAAGATTCATCATTTTAGTTTAAAATTAAACTTTTCTAGTTAAAAATTTAAGAATTTGGATGTGAATTGTTATTTTTTCATTGAAAATTAATTAATTTCGTTGAAAATTCACGTATTTTGTATAAAAAACTGACTTTATTGGTGGAAAATCGACTTTTTAGTAGAAAATGATTTCTTTGTTTGAAAGTTTATCTCATTGTTTAAAAATGAAAAAAATTAATTCTCGGAAAAACTTAAATGGTAGGGACCGAAATGGGTTTCCCAGTATATTCGTTTCGTTTTTGTTAAAAAATTATGGCCCCAGTGATCGCCAATTAACAATTATAATGAAAAAAAGAATAAACATGTAAAATATTTGGAGATTAAATTTTTAAACGATTTTCAACATTTATGTGTTCCAAAAATGCATTGCAAATTTTTTTTTCTTTAATTAAAAATTTGCCTAATTTTTTAGGGATTGAAGAGAAGTGTCAATGAAATAAAACTATACCAAAAACTTTCATTTTTAACCCGAAATTGAAAAAACTATATTTTTACGTATTATTGTTAATTTTTAGCATTTCCTACCATTTTTCTTAATAAAAATAATTACTACTGGATAATTTGAATATCCCCCATGACTTTTAAAACAATTTTTAATTGATCAAATAAATTCATCGTACTTAAACAATTATTTCTCCCAAAAAATGTAAAAAATAATCGTATTTTCTGAATGAAACGTAATAGTTGGTTTAAATAATAAAAAAATTCTTGATATATTTTTTGTATACACTATATAGTCAAAAAAATAATAGCTTATGCATTCTATTTTATATTATTTTTCTGAAGTTTTCGAAAGGAAACTGCTTGAGCAAATAAAAATTGTTTAAACAAATAATAATTTGTTAAACATTGGAAGAAAAGTTGAGAAAAATGTGACATCTCTGGCGCGTTTTACAGAAATTTTGAAAAAAAGAAACAATAATGTTTAAATATTCAAATGTTTAAAAAAATCACTACTCCAAAAAATGACCAACTATTGCATTTCATTAAAAAAATGCGATTTTTTTTACATTTTTTTTAAAAGAAATAATGTTTAACTAAATTTAATTTCTTTAAACAATAAAAAATTGTTAATATATTCTTTCTATGCACTATACAATCTAAAAAATAATAAAATAATTCTACTTGAGCAAATCAAAATTGTTAAAAAAAAATAGAAATTTGTGAAGCATCAAATGAAAAGTATCAAAATTACGTAATTATTCAACAATAAGTATCATAGTATACCAATTTGAGAAATAAGTGGACATCTCGTCTTCGATTTACAAAAATTTTGAAAATAAACAATAATGTTTCAAAAAAGAAAAATACTACTCAAAAAAATTACGAATTATTACATTACATTCAGAAAATACGATTATTTTTTACATTTTTTTGGAGAAAAAAAATTGTTTAATTAAGTTTAATTTGTTTAAGCAGTGAAAAAATGGTTAATATATTTTTTCTATACGCTATAAAGTCAAAAGAAAAAAATATTAAGCTTTCTATTTTATATTATTTTTATAGAATTTTCGAAAGAAAACTCCTTGAGCAAATAAAAATTGTTGAAACAAATGGAAATTTAATTCAGTAAATAAGTTTATTTTTTATGTTTTTTGAAACGAAATATTTGTTAAAGTAAGTTTAATTTGTTTAAACAAATAGAAATTCGTTATTTATTTTTATTTGTTCTATTTTATTTTTTTGCTTGACCAAGAATCTATTTTTTGAAAACGGTGAAAGTAAACGAAAGCTAGAGAACGATCCAGCGTCTATGGCTTAATGTCTCTGTTTAATATTTGAAAGTACATTTTATAAACCAACATAAACTTTAAGAAACCAAATTATACAACAAAATTGCACAAGGAAGTTTTGAGTAACATATTCCTTTTCAAACTTCCTTGTGCAATTTTGTTGCATAATTTGTTTTTTTATAGTTTATGTTTCTATTTTATATTATTTTTCTAAAGTATTCGAAATAAAACTGATTGAGCAAATGAAAATTGTTCTAACAAATAGAAATTGGTTAAAAATTAGACGAGAAGTATTAACATTAGGTAATCATTCAACTATAAATAGCATAGGATACCAATTTAAATAAAGTAGACATATCCGGCTCGATTTTCAGAAATTTTGAAAATTAAGAATAATTGTTTAAATAATTACATAATGTTTATACAAAAAACTGCTATTCCAAAGAATGACCAACTATTGCATTTCATTTAAAAACTACGCTTATATTTTTAAAAATTGTTTAAAAATCATTGTTTAAATAAGTTATATTTATTTAAACAACGGGAAAACGGAAGAAAAAATTTTTGCTTCAGAAAACTCCTGACTTTGGAGAAAAGTTATAAAAATCTTACGTAATGAGAAAAAACCGGTCTGGAATTTTCGCAAATAAGTAAGAAAATACATATTTATGAATAAGAAGGATTATATATTGAAAATTAATTTTTCTTTGTAAAGCAATCTTTAAAATAATCTTAGAGATATTTATTACAAAACTCTTATTCCCATGGTTAGAATTTAAAAAAAAATAATAATAACTGCGAAGAGTCTGATTATAGGGAATATTAATTTTGGTATTTTTATATTGTTTAATAGTTCTGTACTGCGGTGTGTACCCTTTCTTTGGGCATATGGCTGATAGGACGAACTATAAATGGCGTATTACTTGCATACACGATATGCATGAGTATTTTGATTGGGCCCGCACTTATATTACAAGTACCTTCCAGAGCACTGTCAAATAAAGGTAAACCGATAATATTAATTTATTTAAACTGATTAAAATATTGTTCATATAAGAAATATTACAATAAGATTCATTGTTGTGACAGAATGGGACAGTGAGATAGAGGAGTTTTTACCTGTGGTGACAGAGGACAATCTCGAGGTTTTAAAGCTTGCTGGAGAATCTGGAGATCATTCTCCAACTCCACCTCCTGTAGTGTCAGAAATGAAAAATGGTAATGGGGGTTAGTTTAAAACCAAATATAGTGAAACCCGGAGATAGTGCCCCCCGAAGTTAGTTCTTCCATGAATTGAGAGATAAAGTAGTTCCGAGTCCCCTGATATAGGTCCACCGCTAGACAAAAAAAAACGGCACTAACTCCGGGTTTCACTGTAGTAAATTCTATTATCACTGGTATCAACTATTAATTGTGCAAATTGTGATAGTAACGAATTTACTTATTCATCACCAAGTTAAATATCTGACTTTTCAGGTAAAAAGTTAATCTGCTGGAAGTAGAGAGATTAAAAAAGATATTTTTTGATAGAAAAAGATTTTCTATCTCTGGTTTAGTTGGTAGGAATCTTGACACTATTCAGTCCTCGGCTGGGCGTCTTATGCAAGATTTTTTCTCCTTTTAGAAAACAAATAATCCTTCAAATTCCATCTTTTTTTATCCATGCGTGATTCTATCTCTTTTTTCCGACACTGTCTATCTTTTTCTATCCACGAGTTCATCCGTCGTTTTTGCGAATGTCTCGTTTTTTATATGTCACAGGCAAAGTATATAATCCAGGTATTATATATAATCCCTAGGCATGATATATAATGCCTAGGCATAATAATATATAATGCCTAGGTTTGATACATAATGCCTAGGTATTATATATAGTCCCTAGACATTATATATCATGCCTAGGCATTTTAGACAAAGTATTTAATTGAATACTTATTATATGCATTGTCTAGGCATTATATATAATGCCCGGCACGAGATAGGTAAAGTATATAATCTTGAATTTGAATATAATTATTTATTTAACGAAAGTCTAGATAAATTGGTGAACACTTATAGAATTCAACAAAGGTTTACTCGCTATTTATACAAACATGGCGTACTGGAATGATATTTTGATTCACACTGAACCTTTTTTTTACGCATAAAAAACATTTATTGGTTCGAAACTTTATCTGTGACAGGCGATTTTTTAAATATGATTTTCACCATTTATTACTTAATAAAAAAGTTAATTTTTTCAAAAATAGAAGTGCCATTTTTTTAAGACTTTCATATTTGTAAAAAAAAGGTCTTGTATCTAAATGTATGCCTGTACGTGTCAACAAAGTTTTTGAAACTAATTTAGATTAAATTCAAAATTCCAATTTTCCTAATTCTACTCCAAGTGAACATTCTTAACAAAAATAATGAATTTTTAAAATAATTTATATAAGCCTCTAATTATCAAAAGAAAGCATTTTTAAAAACCGCAGCAAAATCATGGTAAGCGCCAAAAATTCACGAAACCCAATTTTCACTTATGGGATTTTTTGGGACCCTATAAAACAGACTTCTGGGGCTGACATTGAAAAATCAAGATTGATTTGTATTAAAACAAATGAAAAATAGAAGAAAAAAATTTCAAGTTAATTTTTTATTATGTCAACATTTTAAAGAAAAACAAACGTGGATTTTTTCAAAAACTGAATTTGGGCTTTTATTTTAGAGAAATCTAAAAATTGATTAAAATTTCTTCTTAACAAATACTTTTACACACTTTGCATCATCTCTTTTGGGTATGATATATAATGCCTAGGAAATATGTATAATAGAAAGTATTACACTAGGGTGTTCCAAAAATGCATTGGAATTTCTTTTTCACTCTAGATGGCAAGATCCCCCCCCCCCCACCCAAGTTTCCATTTTGAAACTTTTGAAACATGTTTTAATTGTTTAAACAAATTTAAATTATATAAACAATTATTTATTCTCAAAATATGTAAAAAATAATTCTAATTTCTGATTAAAATGAAATATTTTACCATTGTTTGGAGTCATAAAATTTTCTAAAAACATTATCTAATTATTTATTGTTTATTTTCAAAATTTCTCAAAATTGAACCAAAGAATCCAATTTTTTAAAAATTGGTATCCTATGCTACTTCTTGTTGAATAAATACTTAATTTGGATGCATTTCTTCTAATTTTTAACAAATTTCTATTTGTTTAAACAATTTTTATTTGCTCAAGCAGTTATTTTTCCATAAATAACAAAAAATGAAATAAAGTAGAACTCATACAATTAATTACGATTTAAAAATTATTTTGGTAAAAGTAATTATTTAAACAAAGTACATTTATTTAAACAACTAAGAAGTGGTTAATGTATTCTTTCTATGCTGTATACAGTCAGAAACATAATTGTATGTGTTCTTCTTTATTACATTTTTTTATTTATCGAAAAAGAACTGCTTGAGCAAATGAAGGTTGTTTAAACAAATATAAATTTATTAAACATTAAAAGAAATTTATCAAAATTTTGTAATCATTTAACAAAAAGTAGCATAGGATACCATTCTGTTAAAAAATAAAGTTGATGTCTCTGGCTCAATTTTTAGACATTTGGAAAATAAACAATAAATAATTGTTTGAATAATTACACCATTTTTTAGAAAAATGTACTTAAAAAAACGAGTTTTTCTACTAAATATTTAATTTTTTTACTAAATGATTGAACTTTCCATACAAAATGACAAATTTTCTATACAAAACAGTTGTATTATAAAATCAGAAATATGAAATTTTGTTCAAATTAAATTTTATAACAAAAAAGAGATTTTTAAGAAAAGAGTTTCAATTTTAAAACTTTGTTGTTACATTTTTTACCAAAAAGATGAATTTTCAAACAAAAAGATTTATTTTCTACCGAAAAAAACGAATTTTTAACCAAATTTGAAAATTATCAAACAAAAAGATTAATTTCCTACCAAGAAAGGTGAATTTTCAATAAAATTCAAGATTCCTCAACAAAAAGTTAAATTTTTAATTGAAAAAATGTGTATTTTTAAACAAAAAGATTAATTTACTATCAAAAATGAATTTTTAACAAAATTCAAGAGATCTGAACCAAAAACTTGGATTTTCAATTTAAAGAAATTAATTTTTAAACAAAAAGATTAATTTACTACCAAAAAACGATTTTTTAACAAAATTCAAGAATTCTAAAGCAAAAAGTTGGATTTTCAATTTTAAATAATGAATATTTAAACAAGAAAATTAATTTACTGACAAAAAAGACGAAATTTTAATAAAATTCAAGAGTTCTC
This sequence comes from Belonocnema kinseyi, assembly GCF_010883055.1. Lineage (NCBI taxonomy): Eukaryota > Metazoa > Arthropoda > Insecta > Hymenoptera > Cynipidae > Belonocnema > Belonocnema kinseyi. Next base: position 8,048,772 of record NC_046662.1, on the reverse strand, counting down.
AACCAAAAAGATGACAAACTCTGACAAAATGACAAATTTTCTATACAAAACATTTGTATTATAAAATCAGAAATATGAAATTTTGTTCAAATTTAATTTTATAACAAAAAAGACGAATTTGCAACAAAATCCAAACGGTGTAATTTTCAACTAAACTAGATTAATTGCCAACAACAACAAAAAAAAACGAATTTTCAACGAAATAGTACAATTTTAACAAAAATTTTCTTTAAAAAGAACAGTTTTCGAACAAACGTAGAATAAGTAATTTCTAATCACCAAAGTAATTTGTCAACAACAAAAAAATGAATTTTTTAACATAAAATGCATTTTGAAGATAGTATTTCTACTTTAAAACTTTGTTGTTAAATTTTTTACCAAAAAGATTCATTTTATACCGAAAAAACGAATTTTAACCAAATTTAAGAATTATCAACCAAAAATTTAAATTTTGATCTAAAAAAGATTAATTTTTAAACAAAAAAATTAATTTCGTACCAAAAAACACAACGTATTTTCAATAAAATTCAAGAATTCTGATCCAACAAGTTGAAGTTTCAACTAAAAAAGATTAATTTTTAAAGAAAAAGATTCATTTTGTACCGAAAAAAACCACTTTCAACCAAATTTAAGACTTATCAACCAGAGTTGAATTTTCATCTAAAAAATATTAGTTTTTACACAAAAAGATCAATTTCTTACCAAAAAAGATGAAGTTTCAATAAAATTCAAGAATTCTCAACAAAAAAATTTTCAACTAAAAAAAAGGTGCATTTTTAAACAAAAAGATTAATTTAATACCGAAAAACGAATTTTTAACAACCTTTAAGAATATAAACAAAAAGTTGAATTTTCAATTTTTAAAAAATTTTCTTCAAACGACAAAATTAATTTACTTCGAAAAAAGGCGAAATTTTAATCAAATTCAAGAGTTCTCAACGAAAAAGTTCGAATTTCAACTAAAAAAAGATGCAATTTTAACCAAAAAGTTTAATTTACTACCAAACAGACGATTTTTTAAACAAAATTCAAGAATTCTGAATCCTAAAGTTGAATTTTTAAATTAAAAAAATGATTTTTTAAACAAGAAAATTAATATATTACCAAAAAATGCGAATTTTCAATAAAATTCATGATTTCTCAACCAAAAAGTTAAAGTTTCAACTAAAAACATAAATTTTTAACGAAATTTAAGAATTATCAACCAAAAAGTCGAATTTTCATCTAAAAAAGATTAATTTTTAAACAAAAATTTGCTACCAAGAAAGACACTTTCTTGGTAAAAAATTTTTTTTCAGGAATCGTCAGCTATTCAAGATAACCTTACAATTTCATAAAAATATAACTGCCAAAATATTTTTCAAAATGAAGTAGTTTTTTTTTTACAAAATATACATATTCTATTGCTTCTTCTTTCATATGATGATAAATTTTGAGCTCTGTCGATAGATTCTAAAAAAATATCAAAATTTTCAAAATTAAGAAAATTGCGGCGGTCTTTCTGAAAATTTTGAAAATGGATAATCTCTAAAAGGCAACCTTTACATTTTTTTACTTTTTTTTTGTGGATTCTCGATAATATGGACTACATATTTTCCAAGTTCGGCGTTTGGTAAACAATTTCTTCCTATTAAAAAATAACAGTTTCGAAAAAAAATCAATATTCCTTGAAAGAAGCGTATTTAACTTTTTGAATATGTCGCACCCAATTTAAAACCAATCAATTAAAACCAAATCTAGGTTTTGGTAGATTTGGAATAAAAAATGTAAACGCTTTTTTGTAAATTATGAAAGGCTTCAGAAGAATAAAAACTTTTCCTATGGAAATTGAAAAGGATTTTTCTTTTGAAAAATTAATTTAAAGATAATGTGAAAGATTTTAAAGATTTTTTTTTTTTTTCATTTGGCAGAATTTAACCAATATATTGTAAGCAAAATTCCAATAATTTTAAATTATGTTAAATAATTTAACTTGTAATTTAAGAAGTGTTTAGTTTATAAACAAATTAATCATTCAATTTTTAATGTTCCTAGTTATCCTTCAATTTAGATTTAAAGCATTGAAAATGATAACGTGGATTTATATTTTTCTAAATGAATCTTTGAACTCTATAGTTTACAAAAAATTTTAATTTGACATTTTAACTGCATTTAATTTAAAATTGTATCGACAAGGTTCGGATATTTTTGCAGATTTCAAACAAAAAATTTAGAAGCTTCTCAAGAATTGTGAAAGGCTTCAAAAGAATAAAAAAGTTTTCTTCAAGTTCCTAGGTAAATTAAAAACGATTTTTCATTTTTTTAAGTTTCTAGGATTTTCCAAAAATTGTAGGAAAAATTCGATAAATATCTTTTAAATAAATCGTATTTTTTCCTGTCATTTTTAGGACATCTTGCAAATTTTAAAATATTTTCTTAAAGTGTTCCATTTTTTTGTAACTATTTTAAAAATCTTTCAAAACGTTTTAAAATATTCTCTTAAAATAATTTTACAGCATGAAAAATCACTTTCGATTTTCCATAGAATTTTGAGTAAATGTTTTCATTCTTTTAAAGCCTTTTACAATTCTTAAAAAGCTTCTAGATTTTTAAGGATGTTTAAACTATTTTAAACGAAAATAATTTAAATTCTAATTTAAGTAGTGTACAGTTAAAATTTTTTAAAATTATAATGTTTCTGGGTTAAAGTTGCTCAAAATATATAATATAATTTTGAAAATTGTACAGTTCATTGATTGCTTGTTTTATTTTAAACAGTGAAAATTATAACGTGGGTTGATATTTTTGGAACTGAATTTTTATCGTTGATCTCTATAATTTATGCAAATGAAAAATTCTAAATTTTGCTGTTTGTCTGCATTTAATTACAAATTTTTCAATTGAAAAGTAATTAGTGCCTAACTTCCATTTTATACATGTAAATTATTTAGCATGTTAATAAAACATTTTTTAAATGTAGAATGTTTAAATTTAAATTTTAAATAATTGAAAATTCAAGAGATCCACTTTGAGTGTTTTAATTTGCAGTTCAGTTTGCATTACTTTAAATGGAAAATTTTTTGGCCTTAGAATTTGATTTTTTAAACTTCATTGAACCGGTCAAATTTTTGCAAACCGGGAAATACCGGAAATTTTTTCTTTGATGAAAACGGCTACCCTGATTTGGTAAAAAAACTACATTTTGAAAAATAAAAAAAATATTTGGACAGTTTTTATGAAATTGGAAGGTTATTTTCAACAGCTCTCCCACGAAGTACTTCGTGAGATCACACAGGTTAGCCGTTTTAATCGAAGAAAAAAATTCCCTGTCATTTGCCGGTTTTTCCTTGGTTGACAAACATTTTTCACGGCCAATGAAATTTAAAAAATCGAACCCCGTTCTAAACATTCTTTTATTTAATGTAATAAACAATAAACAACAAATTAAAGCATTCAAAATGGAACACTTGAATTCCAAACTTTTAAAATTGATGTTTAAAAGTTTTTAAATTCAAAAATAGTGTATTCAAATGTTAAAAAATTTACACGTACCAAATGGAAGGTAGTAACACTTTTCAATTAAACAATGTTAAATGAAATGCAAATAAACTGCAAAATTTAGAACTTTGATCAATTATAGAGTTCAAAGATTCAGATTAAGTTGCAAAAATATAAATCCACGTTAACATTTTCAATAGTCTAAATTAAAGAATGAAGCAATGAACTTTACAAATTTTTCAAAATTATATTATTTCAAGTAATTATCAGCTAGACACATTAAAAATTGAAAAATAATTTTTTTAACTTAACAGATCTTAAATTAGAAGTTTAATTTTTATTTTAAATGGTCTAGGCATCCTTCAAAAATTTTTCCAAATTCAAAATCATTTTTGAATTTTTTGTCAGAACTTTTAAATATATTTCAAGATGAGTTGAATTTTTTCTATAACTTTTAGAAAATCCTGCAAATTAAAAAAAAAATTAAATTTGAATTTATGAATAACAATAGAATACTTATTAATTGTAAAAGTATTAGAGTAATTTTAAAAGCTATTTATAAGTTTTAAAAAGATTCGAATTAAATTTACAACTTGAAATAATTTCAAAAACTTACAGCCGAATTTCAAATAAAATGTAGATTTTTGCAGATTTCAAACAAAAAAATGTAGAATTTTTTTAAGAATTGTGAAAGACTTCGAAAGAATAAAAAATTTTCTTAAAATTCTTAGGAAAATTGAAAATTATTTTTCACTTTGAAAAATTATTGTAACAGAAAGTTGAAGAAGATTTTAAGACATTTCAAAAATTATTAAAGAAGAACATGGAAGATTTTAAGGATTTTTTTGTAATTTGCCGGATTTTCAAAAATTGGAGGAAAATTTCGATTAATTTTCAAATATATTTAGAAAATCTGAACAAAATGTTAACACACTTCGTTTTAAATTACTTGAAATAATTTCAAGTTTTTAATTAATTTTGAATCTTTTCAAAACTTCTAAATATCTCTTAAAATTACTCAAATTTTTTCTAAAAATAATAAATGTTCAAATTTTTGTTATGCGTCAAAATTTAACAATTTCGCTTATAAATTAAACACTTTTTAAATAGAAGAATTAAAATTGTAACGCTAGAAGTTTAAAAGTTCTTCTAAAATCTAAATATTCAAAACTTTCTATGTAAAATAATTCAGTTTCAAACTGTTTTCTTTTAAATATTTGGCTTCAATTTAGTCGTCTTAAATGAACAGTGAAATATTGCTAAATATGAAATACTTATTCTTTTTCTACATTAAGAAATTTCAAATTAAATAGGATAAAAATTAAATAATTTAGACTGAAACAATATTTTTAATTTAGAAAAAACCTTTAATTATGACTATATTATTATAAATTTATTTTTAAGTTGAAAATAGTAAAATGCAGGTTAACATTTTTTAATAGCTGAACAAATTAAGAGAAATAATATATTAATAAATTTATTTATTAAGTTTAATATAGAAAAATCATATAAAGGAATACCTGAAATTTTGAATTAAAAATATATTATTATTGATAAATCATGAAAATTTTTATTTAAAAATAAAATTATCGGAATCAATGATATATTAATTTCAATTATAAATGTAGTAAGATATACAAAACTGACATACTTCAGAACAAGTAAAAGACCATGATGTTGAGAAGATCTTTTATTCCATTATTAAAATTTATCGACGTTTCGAGAGTCAATTGCTCTCATCAGGAAAAATGATCAATCCAATGTCATTAAAATTGTAAAAGTCCTTATATTAAAATGTAAAAAGTAAGTCGCTATTTTTCCATCTATTTATTTTATTAATTTTTGAATTCTTATCAAGACTTTCGGATTGAAACAGTTACAATCTGGAAATTCTCAAATTTTGAAAGGATCTAGAATTTTTAGGTCAAATCAATTATTGTTCAGATTTCTATACTTAGAGTACAGATCGATTTTAAAAATAATTTATTTATATTTACAGTTGATAAAATAAAACTGTTTTTTATCCAAAAAATTGAACTTCCAATGCTTTTAATTTTTAATGGTTTAGATTTTCAAAACTGCACTTTAATTATTTAAAAAATGGTTAAAATCGAACTTGGACAGATTTTTCTTCTGAAAATTCGTAAAATTCCCAGTTCCCCGGTCTGGCGGACACCCTGTTTTTTTTTTTTATAAAAGAATCTTCGATTTTAGAAACTTCTAATTTTTTAAGCCTTTAAAACTGCTTTTTAAAATTCTTTAAATAAAAATACCTGCTTTTAAAACTTAAAAATTTCAAATGGAACATTTTTAAATTGAAAGATATTCAAATGAAGCATTCTAAACTGAATGATATAATTTATAAAAATCATAATTTAACAAATTATTTTTAAAACGGTTGAAATCAAAGTTGGACAAAATTTGTATTCTAAAAATGTTGAAAAATTCCCGATCCAGCGGCCACCTTCTCGCCATTAATAAACAAAAATTTCATCTAAACGGTGAAACATTTGTTCCTTTATTTTGAGTGTAGAATAACATACTTTCATGCCAAAATATTCTGATAACCTCATATGCAGACCTCATCGCATGATTTGAAATGGAATTAGTAAGGGGTGATTTTGTTTTGAAACGAAGATATAAAAGACGCCGGATAAAGATGGGCACATTATTTCTTTTTTTTCATTTAATTATTGATTTTAAAAAATATTCAAATGGATAGAAACTCGTTCTATTTACTTCCAGCAGATAGCGCAGTCATATTCTGATAACCTCATATGCTGACCTCATTGCATGATTTGAAATGGAATTAGTAAGGTGTGATTTTATTTTGAAACGAAGATATAAAAGACGCCGGAAAGAGATGGGCACATTATTTCTTTTTTTTTTCATTTAATTATTGTTGATAGAAAATATTCAAATGGATAGAAACTCGTTCCATTTACTTCCAGCAGATAGCGCAGTCATAATCTGCAACTTTATTAACCACACATTTTCTTTTAGATCCTTTCGATCTCGTAGGACTGAAAATGCCTTCTCATGAAGAAGGCAGTACTGACGGATTAGAACTATCAGAATTGGAACTCAGTGCCGGTGAAACCGATATTGACGGTATCAAGTTTCAGAGCGGCCATTTTGAAAAAGGCTCGTCATCTGGAGAAGAAGAAGTCGAACTTGATCTAAAATCGCAATCTTTTTTAAGTCACAGCAGAGAAGATAGCGATAGTGAATTTGAAATAATCGATAGCCATGAAATAGTACATTTCAAAGATGTTTGATTCGAATTCAGCATGTCGAACTTTGCAAGAGGTTGTTCATCAGATTCAGGAAATTTCATGCAACATATAAACGTAAAGTTCACGGTAATGTATAAAGCAAAGGAATCTAGTTTGTTAAAAAAAAAAAGAAAAAAAAAAAAGAAATGGAAAATATTTATATCTTATTTCGAAATATACTTACCCGATATTTCGAATGACACTTAGTTTTATACAATGATGCGTGATCATGTTACATTAAAACTTTTAAACACGGGTATGGAATATAACGAGTAATTTATTTGCAAATATGAGTGCATATTACTGCGGTGTTACACAAATGTCTGTAACCAAAGTCATTTAATAATTCTATATACGCTATAAAAATATTTTTTCATCATTATTAATATTTACATGGAATTCAACATGTAGCATAGAAATGTGGCAGAAGACTTTACTTATTTTTGTTGGAGATAATATTCTTTTATACACATAACTCCATATCTTAGAAAAAAATAGAATTTTCTACATCAGTATAATCATCAATGGAAGCAACTTGTTATTTTTTATTTATTATGATCAGAGCTGGATTAAGGGAGGTATCAATTAAAAAAATTTGATACCTTCAGGTTTAATTTGACCATCCGAAGTCAAAGTGTATACAGTATCATATATATTTTTTTCAGCTTTGATTATGACATAATTCAAAAAATATTTTACTAAAATACTTTGATCAATTTGAAAATCATTTTAATCACTTTGGTCAATTTTACAATGGAAACATTTGAGCAATAAGACATTTATAATGTCATCTATGCTGAATTTTATTCACAATGCATAATTTATAAATCTACCGTGTTACATTTTTTTTTTAATTCAAGGTATGCTACATAGGAATAACATTTGTAAGAAAATATAATTTATGAATTTGTGCTAGCAATCTCTCGAATTATTTTCAATTGTTAAATAAATAAAAAGAGATTATTTATTTATATACACATGAACAAAATAGACTCTTATTGTACAGTAAGTATCATAATCATAATATTTTCTACATTCAATCGAGTGCGTACTTTTCTGCAATAAAGTAATTCGTTGAAGGAGGAGCGGTTTTTTTTTAAACACTCAATGATTGGTAACAAGCGTAGTAAAAAATACTGCCGTCTGCCTTTTTTATTTTTCCTTTACTCACCTGTACAAATACATGTCAAGCACATCAACATAATTAATTATACACGCATGTAGATGTATATTTTATGCGAATAAAAATTATGCATTGTGTTCTGTTCAAAATAAATCTGATTTTAAAATTGTCCAGCACTGTTTTCCTTTTATTAAAAAACGCCCCTAAATTTACATTTGAAATATCATATTTTATAGGCTTTTTATATTATTTTAAGTCAGAGCATACGGTAATTAATTTTGCCTCGGCCGGAATAGGTTGCGCGTTCTTCCTTTCCGGCAAAACTTGAAGCAAAGTTTCTTGCCAAGTCTTTCCTTCTGCGACCCTCAGGAGTATTTCGAATACTAGAAAGAATGTGTGAACAGAGAATTTTATCGAAGAACATCCAATAAAGTTGGTGCTACAATAGGGGAGAGTCGTCCTAAGTCGGCACTCTTTGTGCTTTCGCCTGATAAAGTCGATTTTTCATTCGGATTTGTTTCCTGTGCGCAATATCATGAAATGTGTAAACAATCTTAGTTGTCCTGAGTCCGCACCTTTTTTTTTTTAGTTTGGTAGGTGTCTTTATAGTATCTGTGTTTTTCTCATTGATTTTTCACTTATTCTAATTTTTTGTATTCATAGGACGCAATTTCAAACGCAAGAAACCAAATAGTGATCCCATTTTGATTTTAATTTGTTTCTTTTTGAGATTTTTATTATTTGAAGATTTTTATTATTGTAAATGGTTTAAATTTGTCCATTTCCTCATAAAACTGACAGAATCTTCCCCCTTTTCTTTAGTTGGATAAAAAAAAAATTGTGTGCCGCCTCAGGGCCAGGAGGTGTTGACTTGGAACACCATTTTTAAAAATATCAAAAATCGTATTCGTCACTTAGCGCTATTAAATTATTTTTAAACTTTTTTTTTACAACAAATATTATTGTGCCGACTCAGGGTAAAGAGGTGCTGACTTAGGACACCATTTTTAAAAATAGCAAAAATCGTATTCTTCACTTCGCGCTATTAAATCCTGTTTAAACTCTTTTTTTTTACAAAAAATCT
>NC_046662.1:8037548-8039713 GCF_010883055.1 Belonocnema kinseyi | reverse complement strand
CACTTTGCGCTATTAAATCATGTTTAAACTCTTTTTTTACAACAAATATTATTGTGCCGACTCAGGGCCAGGAGGTGCTGACTTAGGACACCATTTTGAAAAGTAGCAAAAATCGTATTCTTCACTTTGCGCTATTAAATCCTGTTTAAACTCTTTTTTTTTTTTACAAAAAATCTTATTGTGCCGATTTAGGATCAGGAAATGCTAGTTTAGGACACCATTAAAAAAATATCAAAAATCGTATTCTACACTTTGCGCTATTAAATCATGTTTAAACTCTTTTTTTACAACAAATATTATTGTGCCGACTCAGGGCCAGGAGGTGCTGACTTAGGACACCATTTTGAAAAATAGCAAAAATCGTATTCTTCACTTTGCGCTATTAAATCCTGTTTAAACTCTTTTTTTCGGCAACAAATCTTACTGTGCCGACTTAGGACCACTCTCCTAATATGAATTTCAATCTAACTCACCATGAACGATAGATAAAACTTTTCTAGTTTTCATTTGTAGATACTTATCTATGGGTAAACGTGCATGTTTGATATTTTTACTCGTCGCCAGTCTATGACAGAGACCCTACAAAAATTATGTTTTTTAACTCTTTTCACAACAGCATAGACGAGCTATAAATCTGCAGCGCTTATTGTTTAAACATATAAATATTATTTAAAAACTAATTCAGGTATCGTATTCCTAAGGTTAAAGTAGACAAAAATAGTATAAACAAAATATTCTATTTTTTAACTAAAAAAATATGAATTTTCTGTAAAAAAAAATAACTGAATTTTCAGTAAAAAATTTAATTCTTAAAAATAGTTCTGTATATCAGCTAAAAAGTCAAATGTTTTTTAAGAACATTTAACTTTTAAATCCGAAAAGACGAAAATTCAATAAAAAAATTTAATTTTTTAATCAAAACAGTGAAATTTTTTATAAAAAGTGATGAATTTTTAACCCAAGAAGAATTTTCAACAAAAAGAAAGTTGAGAACTTAAAAAAAAAACAGTTCTCAACCATGAAGGATATTTTTTAAACAGAATTTTTTACTTTTCAGAAAAAAGCACATGAATTTTCAACCAAAGAGATAAATTTTTCAATTAAATTGATGCATCTCAAACAAAAAAAATAAGTTTTAATAAAGTAGTTCAATATTCAATCAAGTAGTTGAATTTGCAACAAACAAAAAATTAATTTTCTACTAAAAAGAACGAATTTTCAATTAAAAAAACATTAATTTTTAATAACAAAAAAATAATTGTCAACCACATAGTTCAATTTAGTAACAAAATAGTTGAATTTTCAAACAAAAAATATTTAGTAGAAGATTATTAATTTCCTGCAGAAAAAAACATCATTTTTCAGCCAAATAATTGAATTAATAACAAAAATTTCAACCAAAAATGGAAGTTAAAGTTTAAAAAAAAAAAAATAAAAATGTTAAATTTTCTATTAAAAAGATAAATATACAATAAAAAATAGAGTAGTTAAATTTTCAGTTAAAAATTGTTGTTTAAACAAAAAGGTGATACTTCAAGCAATAACATTTGTCTGACAAAAATATTTTCAACAAAATACATGAATTCTTAACTAAAAAAACCAAAGTAATTGAATTATTAATTATTAATGAATTATTAATTTTCTACCAAAAAGATTATTTTTTAACACAATACATGCATTTTCAACTAAAGAAATATAAATTTACAATAAAAAATGGATTAGCTTCAGTTCAACAAAAAGGGATTAATTGTAAGCCAGATATATAATAGTAGACTTTTCAATTAAAAAAATAATAAACTTTCAACCAAAAATTTAACTTTTCTACAAATACCAGGTGTATACATATGAAACCGGTATTTTTTCAAGAAAAAAACACATTTATTTCAAGAGAATGATAACAAATATTTTATTCAAAGTATGCGCCCTCGCTGGCTACACATTTTGTCCACCTCTCAGGCAATTTATGGATACCTTTCCAAAAAAAAGTCTTCGTTTTTTGAAGCAAACCAGTCATCGAGCCATTTTCCAACACTTTCGTAAGAAGTGAAGCGCTGTTCGCTGAATGCGTGCCCCATCGATGCAAATAAGTGGTAGTCGGATGGAGCTAAGTCTGGTGAGTAAGCGGGGTGGGGTAGCGGTTGCCAGCTGTACGACTCAACCAATTC
>NC_046662.1:8031557-8037448 GCF_010883055.1 Belonocnema kinseyi | reverse complement strand
AAGGACAAATTTTTAACAAAATAGTGGAGTTTTTAACTAAAAACATGACTTTTTCACCAAAAGATACATTTTTAATCCAAAAAGTACAATTTTCTATCCAAATAGGCGAATGTTTAACCAAAAATGGAATGATTAAATATGTGGCTAAAAAAATTGGTTTTTAACCAAAAATACGAATGTTTAAAACAACCGAGTACTCGAATTTTTAACCAAAAGTGATGAATTGTGAACCAAAAATATAATAGTAGACTTTTTAATGGAAAATAATTAACTTTCAACCAGAAAATATAACTTTTCCGCAAAAAGATGAATTTTTTAAACCAAAAGGACGAATTTACGATCCAAAAAGACGAATTTTTAACTAAAAAATAGGACTTTTCCACCAATACATGAATTTTAAATCCAAAAAGTAGAATTTTTTATCCAACTTCAAATTATCAACCAAAAATGAAATAATTAAATTTACAGTTTAAAAAATTGATTTTTAACGAAAAGTACGAATTTTTCAGAATATAGTTTAAATTTCATCCGATTGCTGGAATTTTCAACCAAAAAAGATGAATTGCGAACCAAAAATATAATACATAGTAGACTTTTTAATTAAAAAAAGTTAACTTTGAACCAAAAAATATAACTTTTCCACCAAAAGATGAATCCAAAAAGTATAATTTCCTATCAAAAAAGACGAATGTTCAGCTAAAAATGAAATAATCAAATTTGCAGTTAAATTTAATTTTTAACCAAAAATACGAATTTTTAAGTATATAGTTTGAATTTCAGCCGATTGCTTGAATTTTTAAGCAACAGAGATGAATTGTCAACTCTAAATATGTTAGTAGACTTTGCAATGAAAAATAATTAACTTTAAACGAAAAAAGTAACTTTTCTACCAAAAGATGAATTTTCAATCCAAAAGGACGAATTTTCTATAAAAAAAGACGAATTTTTAACAAAATAGTGGAATTTTTAACTAAAAAAGATTACTTTTACAACAAAAGATGAATTTAAATCCAAAAGTAGAATATTCTATCCAAAAAGACGAATGTTCAACCAAAAATGAAATAATTAAATTTGCAGTTACAAAATTAATTTTTAACCAAAAATACGAATTTTTAAAAATTGAGTTGAACTTTCAACCGAGTAATAGAATTTTCAACCAAAAAAGATGAATTGTCAACCAGAAATAGGTTAGTAGACTTTGCAATAAAAAATAATTAACTTCAACCAAAAAAAAAAAGACTTTTCTACCAAAAAATGAATTTTCAATCCAAAAAGACGAATTTTCTATAAAGAAAGACGAATTTTTAACAAAAAAGTGGAATTTTCAATTAAAAAATATGACTTTTCCACCAAAACATGAATTTTAAATCCGAAAAAAACGAATGCTCAATTAAAAATAAGAGAAATAAATTTGCAGTTAAAAAAATTAATTTCTAACCAAAAGTACGAATTTTTAAAAATAAAGTTTAAATTTCATCCGATTGCTTGAATTTTCAGCCAAAAAAAAGGTAAATTGTGAACCAAAAATATAACAGTAGACTTTTTATTAACAAGAATTAAATTTCACCCAAAAAATATAACTCTTCTACCAAAGATGAATTTTTAATCCAAAAGGAGGAATTTTCTATGCAAAAAGACGAATTTTTAACAAAATAGTATAATTTTCAAGTCAAAAAAAAGGACTTTTTCACCAAAATATGAATTTTTAATCCAAAAAAGACGAATGTTCAACCAAAAATGAAATAATTAAATTTGCAGTTAAAAAAATGATTTTTAAACAAAAATACAGATTTTTAAGAACTAGATGAATTGTCAACCAAAAATATAATAGTAGACTTCAATTAAAAATAATTAACTTTCGAACAAAAAATAAGGCTCTTCCACCAAAAGATGGATTTTTAATCCAAAAGGACGAATTTTCTATGCAAAAAGACGAATTTTTAACAAAATAGTGGAATTTTCAACTAAAAAGATTACTTTTCTACCAAAAATGAATTTTTAATTCAAAAAGTAGAATTTTCTACCCAAAAGGAACGAATGTTTAACCAAAAATGAAATAATTAAATATGCAGTAAAAAAATGAATTTTTAATTCAAAAAGTAGAATTTTCTACCCAAAGGGAACGAATGTTTAACCAAAAATGAAATAATTAAATATGCAGTAAAAAAAATGATTTTTAACCAAAAAGTAGAATTTTCTACCCAAAGGGAACGAATGTTTAACCAAAAATGAAATAATTAAATATGCAGTAAAAAAAATGATTTTTAACCAAAATATGAATTTTTAAGAATGTGGCTTCAGTTTCATCCGATTGCTTGAATTTTCAACCAAAAGAGATAAATTGTCAACCAGAAATATGATAGTAGACTTTTCAATTTTCTACCAAAAGAAGAATTTTCAATCCCGAACGACGAATTTTCTATCCAAAAAGACGAATTTTTGACAAAATAATGACATGACTTTTTCAGCAAAAGATAAAATTTTAATCCAAAAAGTAGAATTTTCTATGCAAGAAGACGAATTTTTAACAATGTAGTGGAATTTTCAACAAAAAAAAAATTACTTTTCCAACAAAAGATGAATTTAAATCCAAAAAGTATCATTTTCTCTCAAAAAAATACGAAGGTTCAACCAAAACTGAAATAATAAAATTTGCAGTTACATAATTAATTTTTAACCAAAAATACGAATTTTTAAAAATTGAGTTGAACTTTCAACCGAGTAATAGAATTTTCAACCAAAAGAGATGAATTGTCAACCAGAAATAGGTTAGTAGACTTTGCAATAAAAAATAATTAACTTTAAACGAACAAAAAAAGACTTTTCTACCAAAAGATGAATTTTCAATCCAAAAAGACTAATTTTCTATCCAAAAAGACGAATTTTCAACAAAATAGTGGAATTTTCAATTAAAAAAGATGACTTTTCCACCAAAACATGAATTTTAAATTGAAAAACACGAATTTTCAACCAAAAATAAAATAAATTTGCTGATAAAAAAATTAATTTTTAACAAAAATTACGAATTTTTAAGAATATAGTTTAAATTTCATCCAATTGTTTGAATTTTCAACCAAAAAAGATAAAATGGGAACCAAAAATATAACAGTAGACTGTTTATTAACAAGAATTAAGTTCCACCCAAAAAATATAACTTTTCTACCAACAAAAAGACGAATCTTGAACAAAATAGTGGAATTATCAACTAAAAAAGATGAGTTTTCTATTCGAAAAATGATTTTCAACCTAAAAAGAGCGGACTTTCGTAGCTAAATATGATTTTTGAGTCCAAATCCAACCAAAAATAGTTGGATTTTCTTATTGGCTTCGAATGATTCATTGCGCACTTTAAAAAAATAATGAGAAAAAGGGAAAGTTTTTTGAAAGAAAATAAAAAAAAAAGAGGAATTCTTTCTTTTTTATTAAATCAGGAAAGAGGCTAAAAAGTCTGAATAAGTCTAAACATACCTTAGGAAAGGAAAAACCTCTGGGAAAGGGGATAAAAAGTTTGAAAATACCTTTTGAGCGTTGTGATCGACAAGGCCACCAATAACGTACACAGCCTCTTGATCCAAAGTTTCTATCACATTGTCCGACTCACTCGTAAGATAAATAATCCTCTTCTTATCGTAAATATTTAAATAGTTCTCTGAGTGAAAATTAACCTATAATTGAAGGATATTAAAGAAAAGTTTTAAATCGGAACGAGAATAGTGTCATTTAAAAACATACATCCCAATGCTCATAGCCATTGTGCCTTTTCATCTCTTCTCGCGACTTTCCCGTAAAATTTGAGACGGAAAATTGAACAGGAGCCGCAGCCCTTCTGTTTAACGTGTAACATCTCAGGATTTGTTTAATCATTTTCGCAATGTCTTTGTCAATCATTAAATCGTCAAATGACAAGTCTATAGTCACATTCATTTTGCAGGTACTATCTGCCATTGTACATCTTTTCAAGACCTTTCTCGATGGTCCGAGATCAATATTATTTGCACGAGCAAAAGCTCGTTTCTCCTTCAGCTTTGTTTTCTCCTTCAGTCTGCACACAATTCACTTCAATTAATTTCCGCGTTTTTAAAACAGAAATAAAACTCTACGAGGAGCTTAGAAATATAAAAGGATTCAAGTCAGGGGGTCTGGCATTTCTTCTTCTTCTTCTTCAAAAAAAAAAAGTTCCACAACTTTTTCAGGGTTTTCAGGACAAGAAAAATTTCCAGGTAACTTTCTTTTTGCTTACAATGAAAAAATACTTTACACGAAACATGGCTTACATTGTAGGTCACGATCCTACACTCGAAAATGTTTCAAAGATTCTAATTTACCAACTTAATAAAAATTTTCGAACATTTTTTATATATTAGAACTGGTTAGAGTTTCACTGAGTCGTCGAATTTTAAGCTAATTTGAGTTAAAATCTCCGCAAAATAATTGAATGTTTCACCAAATAGTTAAATTTTCAACCTAAAAAGACGAATTTTAATCCAAATGATCGAATTTTAAACAAAAAAGATAAAGCTTTAATCAAAAACAGTTGAATTTTTAACGAAATGTTTGAATTTTTGAGAATAAAGTTTAATTTTTATCAAAAAAAGGTGCATTTTAGTCCAAATAGACGAATTTAAAAAAAAAAGGGTGAATTTTCAACCAAAGGCTGGAGTTTTTTACTGAAAAAAAAGAAACAATTTTCACCCAACTAGTCTAATTTTGAAACAGAAAGTATTAAGCTTCAACCAAAAACAGAGTTGAATTTTCAACAAAAAGGTGAGTTTTTAACGAAAAGTAAGTAAATGATATTTCACAAAATAAATAAAAGGAAATTTTTACTAAAGAGTTGAATTTTTAAAAACATAAATATATCAATAAAACAGTAAAAGTTTTAATCAAATAGTTAAGTTTAAAAAAACAAAAATTTCAATCAAACTGTTAAATTTTTATTCAAATAGTTGAATTTTCAACCTACAAAGATGGATTTTCAAATAAATGATCGAATTGAAAAAAGATAAAGCTTCAAACAAAAAGAGTAAAAGTTTCAACGAAATAGTTGAATTTTTAACCTAATACTGGAATTTTTTACAAAAAAATTTTTTTAATCAAATAATCTTATTTTTGAGTATTTGATATTTAAACTAAAATAAAACGAATTTTCAAAAAAATATTAAAATTTTTAACCAAACAGTTGAGTTCAAGAAAATTATTAAAATAAAACAGTTGAATTTGTAACAAAATAGTTGAATTTTTAACTAAATTATAGAATTTAAAACAAAAACAGTTTAAATTGCAATAAAATACTTACATTTTTGAAAAGACAGTTTAAATTTTAACATAAAAAGGTGAATTTGAAATCCAGAAGGTCGAATATAATCAAAACGAATGTTGAATTTTCAAAGAAAAATTAAGTAGTGGATATTTCAACAAAAATAAAAAGAGTTTTTAAACATAAATGGAATTTTCAACCAAATAAATTAATAATTCAATTAAACAGTTGAATTTTCAAGCTACAAACATGAATTTTCTAACAAATGATGATTAAACTTCAACCAAAAACACTAAAATTTCAACGGAATAATTGAATTTTTGAGAAAACATTTTAATTTTGAACAAAAGAAGTTACTTTTAAATCCAAAAAGATGAATTTTCTACAAAATACTTGAATTTTCAACAAAATAGTTGAATTTTTAACCAAATAGATGAATTTTAAACAAAAAGATTAAGCTTCGACCAGAAACAGTTCAATTTTCAACGAAAGAATTGTATTTTTGAGAATAAAGTTTGATCTTTAAGGGCACGTGACACAGCTAAATACCTATATTACCGACCACACTTTTTTAGTTCACTGAATGTTTTTTTGAACCTAAGAACTTTTTTTGTAAATAAAATATCGAGCTGAA
>NC_046662.1:8007702-8031457 GCF_010883055.1 Belonocnema kinseyi | reverse complement strand
GGCATCAGCCGGTAACGTTGTACACGAAAATACGAAACCTGGCGGCCACTAGACGAGGCTCTAGAGGTTACGTATTTTCGTGTACAACGTTACCGGCTGATGTCGTTGGAATTGATTGTTGAAGATTTTTTTTACATCTATTATTATTAAGCTTTGTAATTTAACGTAGTTTTATTTCGGCTCTTGCATTTTTCAAAGTTTGAGACCGATATTTTATGTATAAAAAAAGTTCGAACGTTCAAAAAATGTTGAGGTTCAGAAAAAAGATGAAATAATTTTCAGTGAAGTTCCTACCAAAATGCAGTACCTAAACGTACTTTATTGTACTCTAATACATCTTCCAAAGTTTCAGCTCGATATTTTATTTACAAAAAAAGTTCTTAGGTTCAAAAAAAAATTCATTGAACCGAAAAACTGTGGTCGATAATATAGGTATTTAGCTGTGTCACATGCCCTTAAATACAAAAGAACGAATGTAACACTGGAATTTTCTACTACAAAAAAAACATTTTCAACAAAAACGTGAATTCTCAAGGAAAAATTGAGTAGTTGATATTCAACTAAACTAAAACGAATTTTCAACCAAACAGTTAAATTAAGGAAAAGTATTTCAACAAAACAATTAAATTTTTAAGCAAATAGTTACATTTTCAATAGATTAAGCTTCAACCAAAAGCAGTAAAATTTTTAACAAAATAATTGAATTTTTGAGCATACAATTTAAGGTTTAACAAAAAAGGGTGAATTTTAAATCCCAAAATACAAATTTTCAACAGGCGAATTGAATTTTTAACCAAATACTTGCATTTTCAACCGAAAAAGATGAATTTTCAACAAATTGATAGAATTTTAAACAAAATTGATTAAGCTTCAACCAAAAACAGTAGAATTTATACGAAATAATTGAGTTTTTGAGAATACAGTTTAAGGTTTAACAAAAAAAGGGTGAATTTTAAATCAGAAAATATAAATTTCAAAAAAACAGTTGAACTTTGAACCTAATACTGTAATTTTCTGCAAATTTATTTAGAAAAACCAGTTTGCAATAAAATAGTCTAATTTTACAACAAAATATATTCAGCTTCAACCAAAAACAGAGTTGAATTTTCAACAAAAAGGTGAATTCTCAAAGAAAAATTAAATAGTTGAATTTTTAACCGAAAATTTTAAATAATTAACTTTCAACCAAAAAATATGAATTTTGTACCTAAATATGAATTTTCAATACAAAAGGATGAATTTTCTATAAACAATTTTTTTTTAGAAAATAGTGGAATTTTCAACAAAAAATGATGACTTTTCTACCAAAAAATTCATTTTCTATAAAAAAATACGAATATGCAACAAAATAGTGAAATTTTCAACCAAAAAAGATGAATTCTGAACCAAAAATATAATGGTACACTTTCAAATTAAAAATAATTAACCTTCGACAAAAAATGTGACTTCTCTATCAAAGTACTTTAATTTAAAAAAAAAAAGTTTAACTTGGAACAACATGCTGCAATTTTCTACTACAATAAACAATTTTAAGTCAAATTGTCTAATTTTAAAACAAAAAATATAAAGCTTTAACAAAGTTGAATTTTCAACAAAAAGATCATTTCCCAATGTAAAACAGTTGAATTTTTGACCAAATAGTTGAACTTTTGACCAAATAGTTGAATTTTCAACCTAAAAAGAGGAATGTTTAAGATAATACTTGAATTTTCAAAAAAACAGTTGAATTTTGAAACAAAGACTGCAATTTTCTGATACAAAAAACAATCATCAGCCAAATAGTATAATTTTTTAACAAAACATAATAAGTTTAAACCATAAAGTTGAATTTTTAACACAAAAAGTGTAATTTTCAACAAAACGATGAATTCTCAAAAAAGGTAAATTAACAAAAAAGGAAATTAAATGCATATTTCAACAAAGCAGTTGAGTTTCAATTTTTAACTAAAAAATATGAATTTTAAGTAAAATAATTCAACAAAATAGCTGAATTTTCTGCTAAAATTATGAATCTGCAATCAAAGAAATTGAAGTTTTAACATCGTAGGTCGACTTTTAACCAAAAAAGACAAATTTTCAACCAAAGAGATAAAGTTTCAATTAAAGTGATGAATCTTTAACAAAAAAAAGGAATTTTTAACAAAGTAGTTCTACTTTCAAACCAGAAGTTAAATTTTCTAAAAAAAAGGCGGATTTTTAATAAATAAAACTTTTTCAGTCCAGAAAGAAAAAAATCGCATCTGAACTGTTTAACTTTCAAGCGAAAAGACAAATTTTTTGTAAAGATGGTGCATTTTCAACCAGAAACTATGAATTTATAACAAAAAAAGTTTCTACAAAAAAAATTACTTTTCCACCAATAAACACGAATTTCTGATTAAAAACATCAGTTTTCAAGAAAAAGTGGAAAAGTTACATTTGCAGGTAAAAAAATTAATTTAAAATTTAAAAAAAAACAGACTTCTAAACAAAAAAGTAAGATTTTGAACACACAACAAAATTTATTTTCAACAAAAAATGATTTTTGAATAAAATTGTTCAACCGTTACGTAAATAATTGAAATTTTCTCCCGGGAAAGGAGAATGCTCAACAAATGAATTAAGATAGATATTTCAAACAAAAACTATGACTTTAATAAAATTGTTGAGTTTCCAACCTAATAATAAAATTCTTAACTACAAGCCAAATCGCAAATACAAATACAAATACAAATTTTTTAGAAAAAATTGAAAATCTTATGGTACAGAGGTATTAAAATATTCTCGAAAATATCGCATATGATGTGATGTTAAAAAAATAATAGAAAAGAATTTCCTCATGTATTTGTAGTTCATGATGACACACATGCATTCATGGAAATTTATTGTATAAATAGTTGATTTCGTACTTGACCTTTTCTCAGATTTTCTTTCAAGCCATTTTTGTGATTTCATAATTCTTTTTAACTGACGTTTGCTCATATTACTTTCGGTCGTTGCTGTCACATCTGTCTTTTCCGTTTCGAGAATCATGTTTACGATTTCATTATTATCCTCGTTATTATCATTACTATCGACCATTTTGAAGTACTTTTATAAAATGATTTAAAAATAACGACGTGCTTACTGTTTTTATCTTTTTACTTATTTTTTATTTTTTAAATTACATATTTACGAGTTAAGGCATGTCTGCAGGCATGTTTATGATATTAATATTTAAGGTTATTATGGTAGTCTTGTTGTAGCCAAGGTCGCTAACAATAAGGTCTGGCATTGGGAATGATATTCGACCATTTCGCCATCTGGTGCCAATATCAGAACTAGAAAAAAGTAGGTATTTCACTATGTGACGTCAACTGAAAGACGGCTGCATACCGAGGGTCAATTACCCCAATTGCATGAGGGTACCTTTTCACTGTGGCCTGTTTTGAATTAATGGAGGAATTAATATTTTTCATAGGATTTATTTCTAGCTGATTTGTTAGTTTATGGAAAATTTGATTGGTTAATAACCTAGATGCGAACTGAATGTGTCAAATTAATTCAACGATTAACTCAAACAATGTCTCCGTGAAAAGGTACCCTAAGACGAAACTTTATTTTTGAATTACTTAGGAAACATTTTTTTGCTGCGAATATATTTAGGATATTCTTTCTCATTTTCAAATAAAAATAATGATTCATTTTTTTAGTAATTTGATTTGCCTTGAAGTAATAAACAAATATTATTCAAATATATTTTTGGTGAAAAATAATTTTCTTCCAAGTTATAGAAAACAGTTATTTGTGCCATGCGATTGTTCGAACAACATGGCATACTTATCGTTTCAAAACGATTAAACCATCTCGGTCTACTTTATGCGACAATAAGAGAAGTTTCAGATCAATCGTTGTGAATTCAATTGCTCCTTGTCTAAATCTCACTTGTCCGTTTCAATTTGAACGATTAATCGGGAATTGTGATGCATTAATTAAAATAGGTCCCAATAAAACTACAATAATTATGTAGTTGTGTAAATAAAATACTATCTAATCGCGCAACTAAATATTGTATAATTAAAATATTATAAAAGTAGATAAATTTAGTATTACGCATAACATAAAATTTATAAAGATTAGTTTTCATTCAAATAAAATATTAATTAAAGTTTCGTTACTTCTGACTTCGATTTGGCCATAAAATTTTATTTTTATTTTAAATTTGATAATTAAGTTGATTTCATCAATTTCATTTACAAAATGAATCAGAATAAATAATTAATCAGATTAATTAAAATTAGACAAAAGAGATGATTTTTTATGACGCAGTTAACTATATAGTATATATTTATCTTTGATTGCTACTCTTCCAACTAATACGTACGTTCTTGCGCTCATTTTCGTACGTTTAATGCGCTTTAACTACATTTTTCGAAATATCTTAAATATTATTACTTAAATCGAAGTCTGTGATTTAAACTTCTGAGGAATTATAGCCATAAACTTAGCTTCATTTTTTCCATTTGTTTTTAAAGAAGGTTCTCAAAGCACCTATGGCTTTGAAGATTACATTCTCAATACGACAGTCGCGCCTCGCACTCGATAATTTGTGTCTAATTGAAAAACCTAATTTAGATATTTTGCTAGTCTTATTCAAATCTACTGAAGATAACGCTTTAAGCTTACGGATGGCTTGAAAACCAAAATTGCATTATTTTGAAAATGACCCAAATTTTTAAATTGTTTGGCTAATTAACAATTTTTATGAAAATAGTTTTGAAATAATTACACAGGCCCACGAGAAAAAGGCCTTGTCCACCAGACGAGATAAGCATTTCTATACGTTTTTGGGATCGCTGAATCCGAATCCGGGATTGATTTGACTCGGTCAGGTCGCATTTCATTCCTAACCTCAAAAAATGATGAGAGTTGGAACATTCATGGAAAAATCCAGAAAGCAAAGCGGTTATATGTTTATAGGATCGCTGAGTCCAATGTTACAGGTCATTTGACTCGGCGAGGTCGCATTCCATTCATAACCTTGAAAAAAATGAATTTAAACACCAAAAACTGTCCCTTTGACACGTGAAAGTAGATTTTATTTTTTTTCTTATGATATCTTGTTCTTTTATTCTCGAACCTACTGAAAATTTCTATATAGGTTCCTATATAGGAACCTACATAGGATCCTATATAGAAACCTACATATGAACCTATATAGGATCCTAAATAGGATCCTAAATGTTTCACCTATAGGTGCCGCGTGTAGGAAATGACATAGGATCCTATATAGTTGTCTGTATAGGACACGCCCTAATAAGGTACCTAATGGTACCTAAATAATGGTACTTAATGGTGCCTCATGGTACCTAATAGTACGTCGTATGTCTCTATGTGCACGTGGTGGACCAAAAAAACTTCTGCGCAGCCGTAGGTGACATAGAATACTACTGCGCATCTGGATATGTTTCTGTGTTCTGTATAATAAAAATTATAGTTCAAGTTAAATACGTTCTGTGAACAACATTTGCCATTATAATTATTAATTGATAATTATAATTCATTTATTTATTACGATTAATTATTTTATTTTTAATTATTAATTGATTCTCTTCATTTATAATAATTCGGATAACAAAAACATTACTTTAGTCGACTTTGTACAATTAACACAAAATTATTTATAATAATTTTAGTATTAAAAAGCACAAAGAAAAAAAATGTGTAAACTTTCCTCGTTCTTTCCAGAATCGACAGTGTAAATACTATGGGATTATAATTCTTCAAATAAATTATAAAGAAACCCTTCAAATTATTTATAATAACATCTACTCATTTACATCTTTAACTGTTTATACGATTATTTATAATACTGTTTTCAAGTTTTTCTCTCCAATTCACACATTCAGCGTTGAAAATGCTTAAAGTTCCTACTTGATTTCTTTTTAAAAATGGAGGTCGCCGTACGACTCGGCGTCGCGCCAACTAGGCGCCGACAACCCGATTGGTCACTGTTTGCGCGCTGAGTTTGAATTATATAAATATTCAGATTTAATATTTATGACTAATAATGATTGGAAAACGCATGAAAAGTAATTTCTTAATCCTAAATTAGAATTTTGGAGTAATCGATAAAAAAATAATGCAATTTCCATACACAAAACATGATTAATTCCCTTGTTAGGAAAAACAAAGATTTTTTTCATCAACTTAGCATCTTAAATGTTTAAAAATGTTAATAAAAAGGTAATAAGAAGTTTTAGTTTTAAGCAAAAAATACTAGTTTTGATAGTATAAATATGATTTAAATTCTTTGTATACAATATTATATATTTTATAATATTTATACAATAATTAATTAGTCACAGTACACATAACAGAAAATTTGTTTAGATTTCTAGAATCTAGACAACAAAATAAAAATTTTATTTATATATTTAGCTAATATTGTGTCACTTTTTTGTAATCCAGGTCTTCTTCAAGTTATTAAGAAACGCATGGTATAACATTCATCAGTGCAGTAATTAATTGTTCTTAATTCATTTTTGGTAATTTTAGTAATTTTCTTCCAAGTGACATTATCGGAAATAAACAAAATTTTAATTTTAAGACTCGGCAGAGACGAGATTAATCATTATGAATGATTTATTTCTCTGAATTCAGGATTCATGACCTCTTGTTCATTATAATTGAATTATTTATTATAAATATTAAATCTCAATATTTATATAATTCAAACTCAGCGCACAAACAGTGACCAATCGGGTTGTCCGTGGCTGGTCGGCGCGACGCAAGCGCAGTTTAAGAAGTTCCTAAGATTGGGGACACTGGTTGCGCGTGGCGTAACCATAATTTGTTGGATCATGAGTCGGGGTGTACTCTGCAGAGTGCAGACGCTTGTGTTTGGGTTGGCTTATGGCCTTATGCATGAACAACATAAACACAATAAAGGGCAAAAGGAGCGTAATCAATATTTCCTGTTAGTTAATTTAGATAATTTGAATACAAATGGCTGTTGTTATAGAAACAACAATAGGTGATTTTACCGTGGATTTATTTACTGACCAACGTCCACAAAGTAAGTAGATAAGAGTTGATACATGTCAAACATAACCTCATATAAATATTACCGTTTGAAGCGTATGAAGGATAGGGCCTATGTCAACTGGAGTAAATTGGCGGTTTTCTGATTTTCCGTACAAATATGACAAATATACAACTTACTATCAAGTGTCATTAGCCGGTGATAATATTATCAATTGATGCGATTGAACTAACCTCAAAAATCAATCGCCTCATTTTACGCAACTCTTTTTTGAAATAGAAGTTTGTATACTGAAAAAAACTGTTTCCTTGAATAATTTTAGAGTAAAATAAAATTTTATAATGTTCAAGTTAGTTGAGGTTGTAATTAGAAAATTTAATTTCACTCAAAAATGATTAATTTCTATTTCAAAGAGGAGTTGGTCTTCGTTTCTGAAATATATTTAAATCCAGTATTTATTGAGTAAAATAAAGTGATTGAATCTAGACCGTGAGTCCAAATATTAAAAATTTCGCTTGCTATTCTGCCAATTTAAGCAAAATAGAATATTCGGTACAGTGGTTTGGCACTTAGGGAATTATTTAAGTTTAACCATTTTTAAAAAACACTAGGCGCGGCAAACGAAATTCTAAAATACACGGATGAATAATAAATTTTATAAAGATTCAAATTGCCAAAGTTAGTTAAGCGTTTTAAGTTTAAAGCATGAGTTAAAATAAATAAATGTATGCAAAATATTTCGACAAGTCAACATTTCAAGTGAAAATATATGGCTTTTAAACAAAACAGTTGAAATTTGTTCAAAAAAGTTACTGTTTAACCAAATAGTTGGACTTTCTACGTAACTAATTAAATTTTTAAGACAATTATGGGTATTGAACCAAACAGCTAAATTTTTAACAAAGTAGTTCAAATTTCAAGCAAGTAGTCAAATTTTAAACCACAAAAAACAAATTTTCAGCAATATAGTTCAACCCTCTACAGAATTTTGTTTTGCTAGAAGAGATGAATTTTTAAACTAAAAACGCTTTTTAAACAAAAAACAGTTGAATGCAACCGGAAAAGATTAATTTTCAACCAAATATGATCAGATTTTTTTTTTTACCAAAGGAGATCAATTTTAAGAACAAAAAAGCCGAATTTTGAACCAAGAGAGAGAAAAAATTCCCATGAATTGGTGTATTTTCAAACAAAAAAAAGATGAATTTTCTACATAAAGTCGCATTTTCAAACTGAAAGTATGAATTTTTAACAAAAAAGTTACTTTTTAAACAAAAAAGATTTTAATTTTAAATCAAATACAGTTTAATTCATCCGAAAAAGACGAATAAAAAAAGCTGAATCCTTAACCAATTTAGGTAATTTTCTACAAAATTGTAGTTTAATTTTCAATCAAAATTGTTAAGATTTTTTTAACAACAGATATAAGTTTTGATACAAGAAAGCCGAATTTTGAACTAAGAGTGAAAAAAATTTTCCACTGAATTGTTGTATTTTCGTACAAAAAGATGATTTTTTTACGAAACAGTTTTATTTTAAAACTGAAAATATGAATCTGCAACAAAAACTTAACTTTTTAACGAAAAAAGATTTGAAATTCAAATAACAGTTGAATTAAACTGGAAAAAGATAATTTAAAAAAATAGGTGAACCGACAACCAAATCATATATCATTTCTACCAAAATAGTTGAATTTGAAAGCAAAAAATATGAGATTTTTTTACCGAAAGATATTAATTTTGAAACGAAAATTACGAATTTTGAACAAAGAAAGAAGTAAAAATACCAATAAATTCTTGAATTTTTAAACAAACAACAAATATTTTAATTTTAAATGAAACAGTTTAATTGAATCGAAAAAGACAAATTTTTAACAAGAAAAAAACAACTGAATCCTCAACCAAACCAGATAATTTTCTGCCAAAAGATATAAATTTGGATGCAATAATGCCGAATTTCGAACCAAGAGTGAAAAAAATGTTGCGTTGAATTGTTGTATTTTCATACCAAAAAGTTTTTTTTTTCACAAAACAGTTTCATTTTCAAACTGAAAATATGCATCTACAACAAAAACTTAACTTTTTAACGAAAAAAGATTTTCATTTCAAATCGCAGTTGAATTCAAGTTTCTACCAACATTTTCAACCAAAAATTATAAGATTTTTTTTCCAAAAGATATCAATTTTAAAACGAAAATGACGAATTTGGACAAAGAAAGAGAGAGAAATTCCAATAAATTGTTTATTTTTCAAACAAAAAGATGAATTTGTAACAAAATAAGTTATTTATCAATCAAAAAATATTTTTATTTTAAATCAAATACAGTTTAATTCAACTTAAAAAGACGAATTTCCAACAAAATAACTGATACATCAACTGAATCAGATTAATTTTCTACCGAAATAGTAGTTTAATTTTCAAAAAAATAAGATAAGATTTTTTTTACCAAAAGAGATCAATTTTAAAACCAAAAGGTCGAATTTTAAACCAAGAGAGAGAGACGAGAATGTCCACTGAATTGGTGTATTTTCATACCAAAAAGATGAATTTTTTAGAAAAAAGTTTCATTTTCTAATTGAAAATATAAATTTTCAACATAAAAACAACTTTTTTACGAAAAAAGATTTTAATTTCAAATCACAGTTGAATTCAACTGAAAAAGACGAATTAAAGAAAAAATTGCTGAAACGTCAACCAAATCATATTAGATTTCTACCAAAATATTTAAACTTACAAGCAAAAAATATGAAAACTGTTGTATTTTCAAACCAAAAAGATTATTTTTTTATAAAACAGTTTCATTTTTACAGTAAGGATAGGAATTTTCAACAAAAAATTTACTTTTCAACCAAATAAATGAATCGTCAACGTTGAATACAATAGTTGACATTATTTTAACAAAAAAGACAAATTTTCAACAAAATAGCTAAGCCCTCAACCAAATCAGATTAGTTGTCTATCAAAATAATTAAATTTTCAACCAAAAAGGATCAGATTTCTTTACTAAGAGATATCAATTTTGAAACGAGAAAAGCCGAATTTTGAACCAAGAAAGAAATAAAAACTCCACTAAATTATGTAATTTTCAATAAAAAAAGATTAATTTTTCACAAAAAAGTTTCATTTTCAAACTAATAATATGAATTTTCAACAAAAAAGTTACTTTCCAATTAAATAATTAAACTTTTCAACAAAATATAGGGAATTCACAATGAAAAATATAATAGTTGATATTACTTAAACAAAAAAAGATTTTTATTTGAAATCAATCACAAAAAACACAAATTAAGTTAAAGGTAACTAAAATTAAAGTTCGAATTTACTGCTAAAATAGTGAGCAAGTTACTTTTTAAAATAGTAACCAAGTTATCCTAAAAGTTACAAATAAATTTACAGTACAATGCGTAATTCAAAATTTTTTTGTTTTAAAAATTTTCCATTTCAAATTTTTATTTTCAAGCTTAAATTTTTAATTTAAAAAATGTTTGAATGTTTTCTTAAAGGATTGAACAAATACAAAATAAAAAACTTTGATGTTGAAAATTTTGAATAAAAAACATTTTTATTTAATAAATAAATAAATTTTGTTTAAATTTATCTGTACTTTGAGCAATAAAAAGTGAACACAAACGATTTGACAAAAATATTTTAAATCAGTTCAAAATTTAAGAATTTTCAGATTGTGCCTAAAAGTTTATAAACTATTTCCAACTTAAAAATAACTCCATGATGATATATTCATAATTAAAGGATTTTATTAAATTTAAAAAGGATTTTATTAAATTAAAAATATTCTTTCAATCTAAAATATTATATTTTTAACTAAACCAAATTTAACTAAATTTAACTAAATTTAACTAAACCAAATATTTAAAAGCAAAGAATCTTTAACTCAATTGTTCGACATAGAAAGCCTGGATTCGTTAAAATTTCGAAGAGCCTTTAAACTTTGAACGCTACAATTTTAATTATTGTATTTGAAAAAAATATAAAAAAGTTAAAAAATTATCATGCAAATTTTAGAAAGTTTTCTTAAAATCTTCTAGCATTTTTTTTTGAAAATTTTGTTTAAATCTTCGAAAAACTTTCTAAATATTCTGTTAAAATAATTTTTCAAAATGAAAAATTATTTTTAATTTTCCTACGAATCTTAAGACAATGGTTTTATTCTTTTGAAGCCTTTCGAATAATAAATCTTCAATTGTTATTTATATATCCATATAGTATAGAAATTTTCTGAAATTTACAAGATTTTCTGAAAATTGTAGAAAAAATGCAATTAATTTTTACAGATATTTAGAAGTTCTGAAAAAATTTTCAATTTAAAACAATTTCTAGATTTCTCAAGATTTAAAAAGAAAATAATTGAACTTCTAATTTAAGAAGTGTTCAGTTAAATTTTGTTTTAATTTTTTAATATTTAATGTTTTCTAGCTTAAAATTCCTTAAAATTATATATTTTTGAAAATTTTAAAGTTCATTGAATAATTTTTTTACTTAGAACATTGAAAATGATAACGTGGATTTATATATTTTTTAAATTGAAAAATGTTAGTACCTTTGAGTGCTTTCATTTGCAGCTTTAGTGCTCCATTTTTTTTATTTCCTTGGCCGTTAAAAATGTTTGCGAACCGGGAAATGAACGGGAATTTATTTCGTCGATTAAAACTGTGATTGGACGGCGCCAAAAACTGCCTTTGACATGATTTCCATTCATTATTCACAATGTAAAGTTATAAAAAATTATATAAATGGTCTATAAAAAGTTTAAACAATTTTGAATAAATTTTTGCAAAGATATTAGTCATTTGCTTTTTAGGTGTTGTGGCCAATTATTGTTTTAGCTTTATAGATATAATTTTAAAGTTTTAATACTACTCTCGTGTATCTTGATTAACCAAATTCAATTAAAATACAAAAGTTTTTAGTTAAATCTATCGTAAGTAATTTTAAGAAAATTTGACAAGCGGACAACCCCAATAGCCCCAATTTCCCTATTCACCAAAGCCTTTGTTTGGTAACAGGGTCGAGAATTTCCGGCAAATAGCCTTCAGGTTGGTGACTTGACCCGGAAAAAATCGAAAATTTAATTGAAAAACGAAAAATTTCGGAGTAAAATGCAAGTTTTTATTATTTAAATAATTGTGGTCAATTCAGAAAAGTGATTTCTCCTTTATCTATATTTGTAGGGCATAGAAGTGTATTTATTCGTTTACGGATTTATTTACTTTTTTTAAAAATTCATCTACTTAGTTAAAAATTAATCTCATTTATTACAAATTAATTTTTTTATTGAAAATTCATATATGGTTGAAAATGTAACTACATTGTTAAAAATCAATTTTTTAAAAATAAAAATGTAACTATTGAGAATGGTGGTTGACCATTTCGCTACCTGGTGCCGAAAACTGGAACTAGAGAGAGTAGGTACAATTTTAAAGATGTATTTTAATTTGTGCATCAAATTCTTTTTATGATTATTTTGTGAAGTATAAAACAATGATTGAATACTAAAAACAAATCTTCATCAAAAATAAATAGAATGAAATTTGGACTAAAATTGCGTTCATTGTTGAAAGTATTTAGTTGTAATTTGAGATAATTTGTTAAAAGTTCATCTTTTTTGATAGAAAATTAATCTTTTTGGTTGAAATTCAATTATTTTGTAGAAAATTCATTGATTCGGCCAAAAAATTTTAAAATCTGGTAAAAAATGTATGCATTTTGTTAAAAAGTCGTCGTTTTTGGTATAGAATCGATTTTTTAAATTAAATCCAAGTATTTTTTATTTTTATAATAATTAGTCACAGATTGAATTTTCCTCTTAAACAGTGAAAAAAATACATTTTTGTCAAATAGGTTTAAAAAAACCTAATTTTCAGATCCGATTTTTAAATAGTAAATATTTCATGTATGAATTAATAAAAATTCACATTGAGTTCATTTTTGCTTCAAAAGAGGTCCATTTAAGTTTATAATCTTTTGAAAGTCACAGGAAATAGTGCAATAATTGTTTTTTTTTTCGTTTTTTTTTCGAAATATATTTCTGTCAAAAAATGTTTTTTTTTTCACCGTATAATATATAAATTCCATATAAAACCCTTTGTTTCTGATACATACTTACTTTTATTATCCAATAAATACTTTAAACTCCGCAAAAAAAATCTTCTTAAACACTTTTATGCACAATTTAAAATGCATATTTAAAATCATACCTATTCTTTCTAGTTCGGATTTTTGTCACCAGGTGGCACATCGCAGTTTAAACATTCCCAATTCCAGTAGAAAATTGAACTATTTTGCTGAAAATCCATTTTTTTTTGTTTGTTAAGAAAATGATATTTGAAATTTCGATATTAAACTAGTTCGAAAATTTATCTATTTTGTGCAAAATTCGCCTTTTTTTTTGAAGAAAATTAATCTTTAGGTTTGAAAATTCATCTTTTCTCCTTCAAAATTCAATAATTTGTTTGAAAATTAATCTTATTGTTTAAAAATTTTTCTTTTCGGATAAAAATTCAAGTATTCAAGTTAAATATTAATCAATTTAGTTGAGAATTCATTTTTCATTTTGGAAATAGAATTACTTGGTTAACAGTTAAACTCTTTTCAAAATTATTTTTACTTTTTAATAATTCAAAATTAGTTTTTAGTTGAAAATTCGTCTTTTTTTGACAGAAATCAATGTTCGTGGATAAAAAATCATATTTTTAGTCAAAAATGTATTTATTTCATTCAAATCTTCATCATCTTATTCCAAAATTGCTAGTTTTAGTTTGAATTTCAACAATTATAGTCAAATATTAAAAATTTTATTTGAAATTTAATCACTTTGTTTGAAAATGTAACTATTTTTTTAAGTTAGTTTTTTTTTGTTGAATGTAATTTCTTTAATGACAATTTAGCTTATTTCACTTCATGTCTAAAAATTATTCGTTTGGGTTAAAAATTAAATTATTGCAGTTAAATATTTATCATTTTAGTTGAAAATTCATCTTTTAGTTTGCAAATAGAATTATTTGGTTAAAAATTGCTCTTTTGTTGAAAATTATTGTTATTTTTTTAATATCCATAATTTTAATTGAAAATTCATTTCTTGGGTTGAAAATGAGCTATTTGTTTAAAAAATTATTTTTTCTTTGGATGAAAAGGAATTATTTCCCGAAAAATTTCGATTAAAAGTTGATTTTTTTCTAGTTTAAAATTCAAGAATTTGGTTGAAAATCTGTCGCCTTTAATTAAAAATTCAACTATTTCATTACAAAAATCAAGTTTTTTGTTTTTTAAAAATTGTATTTTTGGTAGAAAATTAATTTTGTTCTTAAAAATTCATCTTTGTGGTTGAAAATTCAAGTATTTCAGTTATAGATTCACCATTTTGGTTGAAAATTTATCTTTTTGGTCAAAAATTCAACTATTCCCGTTTTATTGAAAATTTATAGTTTTTAGTGGAAAAATCAAGGATTTTTTTTTTCAAAATTCAGTTATTTTGAAAGTTTTCGCTATTTTGTGTTAAAGTATGTTTAGAATGAACGTGATAAATTAAAATTGATGTTTAAATTTGCGGAAAATCTTAATATTTTACTTTTAATTGACTGAAAATTAATTTCTTTAACTAAAAATTTGAATGTTCATTTTTTTGCTGAAAATTGATTATTTTTTATTGGCTATTTAATTGAAAATCCAAACATTTTGTTAAAAATAGATTTTTGTGTGTGGAAAATTACCTTTTTTCAATTTAATCTTCTTGTTTAAAAATTCATCTTTTCGTTTTAGTTCAATTTCAGTTATTCAATTTTTGGTTGAAAAATGATCTTCTCAAATGGAAAATTCGCCATTTTGGTAGCAATTAATCTTCTTGGTTGAAAACTCATCTTTTTGGACTAAATTTTTATTATTTTGTTCAAATTTTCATCATCTTAGTTGAATATTTCATAGTCTTAGTTAAAAATTGATGTGTTTGGTTGAAAATTATTCATTTTTTTAACTTAAAATTTTATTATTTAAGTTTTGCTTTGACAATTTTTTTTTAATTTTTGTTAATTTACAAATTCAACTATGTCAGTTAAAGATTCATTGTTTTTGTTGAAAACGCACGTTTTTGTTTAAAATTGAACTGTTCCACAAGTTTCATAATTTTGATTAGAAATTAATTCATGAGTTAGGTTCAAAATTAATTTTATTAACTAAAAATGTAACTATGCCATTTTTGGTCAAATTTTGATTTTTTCAGTTTAAAAACAAACTATTTAGTTGAAAATTTGTCTCTTTTAATTAAAAATTCTACAATTTCGTTATGAATTCATTGTTTTTTTAACTGTCTTTTTTGCTAGTAAATAAACCTTTTTGTTTGAAAATTGATCTCTGTGGTTAAAAATGCAAGTATTTCAGTTAAATATTCATCAATTTTTATAACTGAAAGTTTAACAATTCCACTTTTGTTGAAAATTGTTATTTTTTAGTGTAAAATTCAAGTATTTGTTTCAAAAATCCGTTATTTTGAAATTGTTCGCTCTGTTTCGTTAAAGAATGCTTAGCATGAATGTTATAAATTAAAATAAGTGTTTGAGTTTTGCGGCAAATATGAATATTTTACTTTTAATTAACCGAGAAAATTTAAAAAAAAAACTTGACCTGGGAATTTCGAATCGCCAACCTGACTTTGTTGCTAAACCGGAGGAATCGAAGCGTAAACAGTCAGGGACGTCTGAACCGTTTCCAATTATGAAACATAATATTGCGCAATTTCGTCATGCGAGTACCCGCGCACTGCGCTGCTTGAAATCTAATTGAATTGAATTACAATGTTTCTTCTTTTAGCTTGTCGGAACTTTCTGAAACTATGCAAAATCAAGTATTACAACTGGAATTTATTCCACTCAGTTCAAAGCAATTTCATAGCGCAAACAGGAGATCCCACATCCACGGGAAAAGGAGGAGAAAGCATTTATGGACAAGTTTTGGGTGAAAAGGCACGATATTACGAAGCCGAACAAATGCCAAAAATTAAGCATGACCGAGCTGGTCTATTGTCAATGGTTGACTGTGGAAACAACATGTTGGGATCTCAATTTTTCATCACTCTAGCACCCAGCCTGCAGTCACTGGATGGACAGCATTGCGTTTTCGGCGAAATTTCGGAAGGACTAGAGATCATTTTAAAATTGAATGAAGCAATTTGCGATGACAGCGATAGGCCTTATCAAGACATACGAATTTCACATACGGTTATTTTAGAGGATCCGTATGATGATCCAAAAGGTCTTGTAATACCAGACAGAAGCCCAGAACCTACACAGGAAGTTTTGACGGTAATTTACTGCTTTTTTTTATCATCTCTATGTTATAAAATGAACTTGCCGCCGCTGCTACTGCTTTAGGAATCGATACACTCTTTAAGTGCCCACCCTACCTCCCTTAATGCACGCGCACACTTTCTTAAATGCCCGATAGTCTCCATAAGTGCCTCCTACCTTCATTACTGTCTGTCCAACCTCCCTAAATGCCCACTACCTTTTGTAACTTCTCTTTAAATGCCGACTTCCTTCCTATCTGCCCGTCCAACCTCTCTAAATGCCTGCTACCTCTCTAAATGCATTTATTAAATCCTAATGCATGTAAAATCCCACCAAAAATCTTTCGAATTCATTAGTTTGGTTGGAAATTAAATTTTTTACCTGAAAATTCACATATTCCATTTTTAATTGAGAATTGATATTTTTAATTCAAAATTCCAATTGTTTGTTCAAATAATTGTCTTTCTAGTTACAAATTCAACAATTTTGTTGAAAATTCATATAATTTGTTAAAAAATGGTATTTTTTTTGTAGATAATTAATTTTTTTAGTTGGAAATTTGTTGTTTTTTTTTCTTGTGAAAGATGAATTTTTTAACGAAAAATATAACTATTCGATTTTTGATTAAAAATTAATCTGCTAGGTTTAAAATTTAATGATTTCAATCAAAGATTGGTCATTTTAGTTGATAATTCATCATTTTAGTTGAAAAATAATATTTAAAATTGAAAATTTAATTATTTTATTTTTTATTGAAAGTTGATATTTTTAGTTCAAAATTGCACTACTTGGTTGATTATTTGTCTTTTTAGTTAGAAAATGAACATATTTTTTACAAGTTAATGTAATTTTTAACAAAAAATCTTTTTGTATATAGTTTTAATCTTTTTAGATAAAAATTCAAATATTTCGATTAAATATTCATCATTTTAGTCGAAAACTCATATTTTTTGTGGAAAATAAAATTATTGAGTTAAAAGTTAAACTCTCTCTAATAAACTTTCATTTATTACAGTAAAAAATTTAACATCTAATGAAATATTTATTACTTCTTTGAAATTTTTTTTGTTTTTTGTTGTGAAAAATAAAATTTTTTTTAACTGCAAATTTAACTATTCAATTTTTGGTTAAAAATTCACAATTTTAGTTAAAAATTAGTCTTTTTAGCTTAAAATTATAATTATTTTAATTGAAAATTCACCATTTAAGTTGATAATTCACCAGATTGGTTGAAATTAAATTTTTTTAAACTGAAAGTGCAATTATTTCATTTTTAATTGAAAAGTGATATTTTTAGTTCAATATTTAACTATTTGGTCTTTTTTAAATTAAAAATTCAACGATATCGTTGAAAATTCAGACATCTTAGTAAAAATGGTATTTTTTGGTAGAAAATACATTTTTTAGTTAAAAATTCAAATGTTACGATTAAATATTCATCATTTTAGATGAAAATTCATGTTTTTAGTTGAAAATAATATTATTTGTTTGATGTTAAACTCTATTTTTTTGTAAATCATCTGGCCCAGTTAAACATTCAGCATTTTAGTGAAATTTTTGGTCACTTCCGTAGAAAATTTGTTTGTTTTTTGTTATGAAAAATAATTTTCTTTCAACTGAAAATTTAACTATTCAATTTTTGGTTAAAAATTCACCATTTTTGTTAAAAATAAATCCTTTTTACTTAAAATTATAATTATTTTAATTGTAAATTTATCATTCAAGTTGATACATCATCAGTTTGGTTGAGATTTAATTTTTTAAACTGAAAGTGCAATTATTTTATTTTTAATCAAAAATTGATATTTTTAGTTCAATATTCAACTATTTGGTCTTTTTTAAGTTAAAAATTCAACGATATCGTTGAAAATTCAAATACTTTTGTAAAAATGGTATTCATTTTTTAGTTTATAATTCAAATATAATGTTAAATATTCATCAATTTTGTCGAAAATTCAACTTTTTTGTTGAAAATAAAATTATTTGTTTAAAAGTTAACTCTGTTTTAAAATTAATGTTTCAAACTGAAAATTTAATTATTCGCTTTTTGTTTGAAAATTGATATTCTTAGTTAAAAATTCAACTATTTGGTTGCGTATTTGTCTTTTTAGTTACAAATTTAACAATTTTGCTGAAAATTCATGTACTTTGTTAAAAATCGTATTTTTTGGTAGAAAATTAATTTTTTTAGTTACAAATTCAAGACAGGACATATTTCTGAAGTGTCTTTAATTTATTAAAAATATATCAGGGCATTTTCAAAGATTCCGATAAATTTTTAATAAATTTCAACCATTTGATGGAATTTTCAAGATTTAAGGATATCTTTAAATCTTTTAAGGTATTTTCAAGAGCTTTTAATTTAAATTTAAAAAGTATGGAATTCAAGGGTTCCACTTTGACTGCTTTAATTTGTTGTTTATTATTTATTACTTTATATGGAAAAATGTTTAGAATATAGTTTGATTTTTTAAATTTCATTGGCCGTGAAAAATGTTTGCGAACCGGGAAATGACCGGGAATTTTTTTCTTCGATTAAAACGGCCACCCTGAGCCTTCTGAATTAAACATATTTGCATTTTTTTTCATAATTAAAAAAAAATCAAAATTCAAGAAAAATATTGATTGGACCGTTAGACCTAAAAATGATAATAATTGAATCCCTAGATACTGGTAAAAGACATTATTTATAATAAACTCGCGGTCCAACTATGAAAAATCATACCTGGCATTGTTCGGGAATTTTTTCCTGGATTTGAGGTTTTGATTTAAAAATTATATTTGATTTGATCATGCAGAGTGATCGGATAGGTGCAGATGAGGTAATTGACGACATGGAAGGCATGACTGCAGAAGAGATCAAAGAAATGCAAAAAGAGAAAGAAGCAAAGGCGCGAGCAACGATATTGGAAATTGTCGGTGATATACCGGATGCTGATATGGCCCCACCGGAAAATGTTCTATTTGTCTGTAAACTAAATCCCGTTACTAATGATGACGACTTGGAAATTATTTTTAGTCGGTTTGGAAAAATTGTTGGGTAAGTATTCATTTTAATCAATTGCGTTCAAATGAACCAGTTTTTAGGGCCAAAAATGTTCCTTCCGAAACTAAAAAGTATTTTCTGTTCAACTCTTTTTCCTACTAAGAAAATCTAACTACTTCTGGTTCAGAATTTATCTTTCTTTATTTAAATTTTTAGAATGTGGTACAAAATTTAATTATTTTGTTGAAATGTCAACAATTTAGTTAAAAAAGACATCGCTTTTGGTTGAGTTTCACAATTTTGTTGAAATTTGTTTTCTTTCTTGACTGAAAATTTCAATTTTGGTTGAAAATTCGACTTTTTGATGGAAATTTCATATTTTTGTACTTAAAAAATAAATATTTTTTAAAAATTAATATTTTGTGGTTAAAAATTTAACTATTTTGTTGAAAATGCATCTTTTTAGTTGATCATTTATATTTTATTGATAAAATGCTTTTGAAATTGAAAATTAATCCCTTTTAGTTACAAATTCAACTATTTTGTTGAAAATTTATATATTTTGTTTATATTTAACGGTTTTTGATTCACAATTAAAATTTTCTTTGGTTGAAATATCAACTTTTACATTTCTCGTTGAGAATACATCAGTTTTGCTTAAAAATTCAACTACTTGATCAAAAGTTGAACTGATTTTAAGAAATCAATTTTTTTTTTAAAACATTTTTTCTTGATTGAAAAATCTTTCTTGGTTGAAAATTCAACTCTTTCGTTCAAAATTCGTTTTCGGTTTAGAAATTTATCTCTCTTTTGCTAAAAATCTAATGTTTTTTAGTTAAAAATTCAACTGTTTTGTTGAAAATTATTTGTTTTCGCTTATTATTCAACAATTTGGTGGAAAATTTCTCTGTTTCTAGTTGTAAGTTTTACTGATTCTTTTTTAATTTAATTTTTTTGTTCCAAATTCATTAGTTTGGTTGAAATTTCATTTTTTTCAACTGAAGAATCAACTATTTCATTCGTGTTGTAAAATAATTGATCTTTTTTAGTTGAAAAATCAACTATTTTTTCTTCACAATTCAAGTATTTTGTTCAAAATTGATCCTTTGTGGTTTAAATTTTAACTGTGTAGTTGAAAATGATCTGCTTTCGCATATTATTCAACTTTTTTTTTAAAATTTGTCTGCTTTTGTTAAATTCAACTATTTTTTGTTTAAAATTAAAATCTTTTTTGTTGGAAATGTCAAGTACAAAGTTTTTCGTTGATAATTCATCTTTTTTATTAAAATTTTAACAATTTAGTCAAAAATTGAACTATTTTGCTTAGATTTCTTTAAAATTAATTTTGTCAACTAAAGATAAAGCGAATTCATTTTTAGTTGAAAACGTATTCCTTGTTGTTAAAAATTCAACTATTTTGTTGAAAACTCGTCTATTTTGGTTTAATTCAACTGTTCTTTATTTAATACAAAAAAATTTTTTGTTGAAATATCAACTATTACATTTTTTATTGGGAATTCATATTTTTTGGTTAAAAGTTGAACTGTTTTTTTTTAAATCCATTTTTTCTTCTTCAAAATTCATTAGATTGGTTAAAAATTCATTATTCAAACTGAAGATTTAACTATTTGATTTTCCCTGGAAAATTTATCTTTTATATGTGAAAATTAACTATTTTTGCTTAAAAATTCAAGTATTTTGTTGAAAACTTATCTTTTCGAGGCAGAAATTTAATCTTTTTTGTTCAAAATTCATCTTTTTGACAGTAAATTTAATTATTTTGTTTAAAACTCAACAATTTTGTTGAAACTTTATTTTTTAAATTAAAATTGCAACTATTTTGTTGAAAATTATTCTTCTTGTTAAAAAATTAATCTTCTTGGTTGGAAATTCACCTATTTGGTTCAAAATTCGTCTTCGGTTTGTAAACTCATCTCTCTTCTGGTAAAAATCTAATATTTTTTATTTAAAAATGCATCTTAGTGGTTAAAAATTAATCTGTTTTGGCTGTGGATTCAACTGTTTTGTTAAAGATTCAGCTATTTTTTTGAAAATTCAAATATTTTGTTGAAAAACCAGCTTATCCAGCTTCAAAATTCAACTATTTTGTTTAAAATTCGATCTTATTTATAGTTCAAAATTCATTTCTTCAACTAAATATATAACCATTCCATTCTTACTTTGCAATTTATACTTTTTACTTAAAAATTCCACCATTTTGTTGGAAATCTATCCATTTTGTTGAAGATTCGCCTTTTTTTTTAGTAGAAAATTAATCTTTTTCGGTCAAAATTGAACTTTTTGGTTGAAAATTCAACTATTTGGTTAAATAATGTTTTCTTTTTTGCTTCTTCTTGTAAGTTGGCTTTCTCCAACTCTGAAATTTAAATATATCCAACTGTTTTGTATAAAATTCGTATTTTTGGCTTAAAAATTTCAGAATTTAGTTGACATTTTTTTCCTCGATTGAAAAGTCTTTCTTGGTTGAAAATTCGTCTATTATGGTCGAATTAAACTGTTTTTTATTTAATATTTTAAATTTTTTTGTTAAAATATCTTGAAAGTTGATTTCTTTTTCATTCATTTTTTTCTAAATTCATTAGCTTGGTTGAAAATTCATTTTTTAATCTTAAGGTTTAAATTTTTGGTTAAAAATTCATCTTTTTAATACCAAATTTAATTATTTTGTTGAAAAGTCAACGATGCTGTTGAAATTTTATCTTTTTTGGTTGAAAATTCAACTGTATAGTTGCAAATAATCTGTTTTGGCTTCGAATTCAACTATTTTGTTGAAGATTCGTCTTCAGTTTGGAAATTCATCTCTCTTTTGATAAAAATCTAATCTGTTTTGGTAAAAATTCAATTTTTTGGTTAAAAATTAATCTAATTTTGTTAAAGATTCATGTATTTTGTCGAAAATTCCACTATTTTGTTGAAGATTCTTTTATTTTGATTTAATTTAACTGTTTTTTATTTTATATTTAAAAATGTTTGAAATATCAAGTATTAATTTTTTTTATTGAGAATTCTTTTTTTTCGGTTGAAAGTTGCACTGTTTTTTTTTTTAATTCATTTTTTGTTTCAAAATTCATTAACTTTGTTTAAAAATCGCCTATTTGATTGAATTCGACTGTTTTTTATTTAATATTTAAATATGTTGAAATATCAAGTATTACTTTTTTTTATTGAGAATTATTTTTTTTTTTTTGAAAGTTGAACCGTTTTTTAATTCATTTTTTTCCAATATTTATTTAAAATTAAAATATTTTCTGGCTGAAATATTAAGTATTACATTTTTCGTTGAGACTTCATTTGTTTTGCCTAAAAGTTCTAGTGTTTTCAAGACATTCACTTTTTAAAATTAAAATTACAACTGTTTTGTTACAAATTCTTGCATTTTTTTTAACATTGGCGTTTTTTAATAGAAAATTAATTTTTTGGTTAAAAATGGAACTTTGTGGTTGAAAATTAATGTTCTGTTTGAAGATTCAACTGTTTTGTTGAAAATTCGTCTATTTTTGTTGAATTAAGCTGTTTTTCATTTAATTTTTAAATCTTTATTTTTTGAAATACCAACTATTACGTTTTTCGATGAGAATTAATTATTTTTTGGTTGAAAGGTTTTTTTTTCATTCATTTTTTGTTTGTTCAAAATTGATTAACCTGGTTTAAAATTCATTCTTTGCACTAAGGATTTAACTATTTAATTTTCGTTGGAAAATTGATCTTTCTTTTTTTTTTGAAAAATCAACGATTTTTGCTTCAAAATTTAACTATTTTGTTTGAACTTTATCCTTTTTGGTGGAAATATCAACTGCGTAGTTGAAAATCATCTGTTTTAGCT
This sequence comes from Belonocnema kinseyi, assembly GCF_010883055.1. Lineage (NCBI taxonomy): Eukaryota > Metazoa > Arthropoda > Insecta > Hymenoptera > Cynipidae > Belonocnema > Belonocnema kinseyi. Next base: position 8,008,328 of record NC_046662.1, on the reverse strand, counting down.
TAATATTCAACTATTTTGTTGAAAATTTGGTTATTTAATGGAATTCGACTATTTTTTATTTAAAATTAAATTTTCTTTTTGTTGAAATATCAACTAGTTGAAAATGATCTGTTTTGGGTTAGTACTGAACTATTTTGTTGAAAATTCGTCTATTTGGTTAAATTTGACTGTTATTTATTTTATATTTAAATATGTTTGTTAAAATATCAAGTGTTACTTTTTATTGAGATTTCTTTCTTTTTTTGTGTTTTTTTTTTAAAGTTGAACTGCTTTTTTTAAATTCATTTTTTGTTTCCAAATTCATTAGTTTGGTTGAAAATTCATGTTTGTAACTGAAGATTTAACTTTTTCGTTGAAAAACTGATGTTTTTAGGTTGAAAAATAAAATATTTTTACTTCAAAATTTAAGTTTCTTTTTTAAATTTGTTTTTTCGAGGCTAAAACTTAAACTTTTTAATTAAAACTTTCATCTTTTTGATAATACATTTAATTATTTTGTTGAAAACTCAACAATTTTGTTTAAACTTTATCCTTTTTTGTTGAACATTCAAGCTTGTAGTTGAAAATGATCTGTTTTGGCTTAGTATTCAATTATTTTGTTGAAAATTCGTCTATTTGGTTGAATT
>NC_046662.1:8004755-8007602 GCF_010883055.1 Belonocnema kinseyi | reverse complement strand
AATTTGTATTTTCAAGACAGAAATTTATACTTTTTAATTAAAAATTCATCTTTTTGATAATACATTTAATTATTTTGTTGAAAACTCAACAATTTTGTTAAAACTTTATCCTTTTTTGTTGAACATTCAAGCTTGTAGTTGAAAATGATCTGTTTTGGCTTAGTATTCAACTGTTTTGTTGAAAATCTATATTTTTTACTAGAAATTAATTTTTGCTAGATTGAAAATTCAACGATTTCGGTTGATGATTCATCGTTTTAGTTGAAAATTCTTATGTTTAGTTTAAAATTATTTTTTTTTTACTAAAAATTTTACTATTCTATTTTCGGTTAATAATTTGTCTTCTTTAATTAAAATTAATTTTATTTAGTTACAAATTTATGAATTTGGTTGAAAAATTGTATTTTTAATAGAAAATTAATCTTTTCATTTTAAAAATTAATTTTCTTGTTGAAAATTCATCTGTTTGGTTCAACATTAATTTTTTCAACTAAAAATTTAATTATTTAAATTTTTTTGACAATTTATCCTTTTTAGTAGAAATTAATTTTGTTGTTGAAAATTCAACGATTGCAGTTGCTGATTCATTGTTTTAGTTGAAAACTCTTATTTTTGGTTTAAAATTAATTTTTTTTTTAAACTAAAAATGTGACTATTCTATTTTCGGTTGAAAATTTGTCTTTTCTAATTAAAATTTCTACTATTTTATTGAGATTTCTTTTTTTTTTTGTTGAAAGTTGAACTGCTTTTTTTAAATTAATTTTTTGTCTCAAAATTTATTAGCTTGGTTATAATTCATTTTTTTAACTGAAAATTTAACTATTTCACTTACGTTGGGAAATTAATCTTTTTTAGTTAAAAAATCAACAATTTTTCCTTCAAAATTCAAGTATTTTGTTGAAAATTTGTCTTTTCGAGGCAGAAATTTAATCTGTTTTTTGAAAACTCAACTGTTTCGCCTTGTTTAGTAGAAGAATTAATCTTCTTGGTTAGTAGTTCATCTTTTTGATTGAAAATTTAACTATTTGGTTAAAAATTGTTGCTTTTTTTTGTTGCTTCTTCTTGTAAATTCGCTCTCTCCAACTCTGAAACTTAAATATTTTAGTTCCTTCAAGTTTGATTTTGTATAAAATCAAATGAAACAGATAAATGTTTGCTTGCAGATGCGAAGTAATCAGAGACCGACAAACTGGCGATTCTCTGCAGTATGCTTTCATTGAATTTGCAGACCGCAAGAGTTGTGAAGAGGCTTATTTGAAAATGGGCAATGTTTTGATAGACGATCGACGAATTCACGTCGACTTTTCTCAGTCAGTTGCTAAGATGCGTTGGCGCGGAAAAGGGAAAGGCATCCAGTATTTCAATGAAAACAGCAAAGAAAGACGCAACAAAAAAGAGCAAGTCAGTTCTGATGAAGAGTCCTCTTCCAAAGACCGGAGAAGACCTCACTCTCGAAAGGAAAGGAAAAATTCAAAGAGTCGTGAAGCCAGACCGGAAAAACGAGGTGGATCGTACGACAGAAGTCGGAGAAATTCCAAATCTGAAAGTCGATCGACGAAAAGTCGAAGGGAACGGAAAAAACGAAGCAGAAGTAGGAGCAGGAGCAAGGAGAGGCGAAATAGGTATGATGATAAAGTTCGAAAAGATAGAGATAGGGATTCTGATTCTTATAGAACAGAAAAAAAGAGGAGAAATCGAGATTTCGCCGATTCGGAACGCTCCCATAGTGATAGAAGAAAATATTATAAAGATAAATCACATTCTCGAAAATCTTAACCGTGTTTAAGTACTTGAATTAATGTAAATAAGTTATTTTTAACAGTAATGCATTAAAGAAAACCTGACTTTTTATAGAAAATTTTGTATCATTCTTCATTTAAAAAGTGTTTTAGTTTTAAAAAATATGCTTCAAGTTCCCTATTTTGGAAATAATTTTACTGGAAGGTTTAATGTTCGATTTTCCCTGCATGCACTTTGATCTATATTTTTATTTTTTGTTTATTGCAATATTTATAAATATAATTTCCTTCAATAATCTTTGGAAAGGATGCCAATAGTAATTTTTTTAAACACCGCTGGAACGAAAAACCCGGGAATTTGTTGAGACTGGAAATTTTATGAATTTTCAGAAGAAAAATCTGCGCAAGTTCGATTTCAATAGTTTTTTAAATAATTAAAGTGCAGGCCTAAAGATTTCAAAAATATCAAAATTAAAAGCGTTTGAAGTTGATTTTTTAAAAATAAAAAAAAGTTTTATTTCGATAATTTTATTTTTAAATAAAAATGTTAATGATTCATCAATAAAATATTTTTATTCAAAGTTGTAGGTCTTTATATTTTATTTATATTAAATTTAATAATCAAATTGATTGATATATTATTTTTATTAATTTTTTTTAAATTTATATTTTATATTATTTATATTTAATTTTTTTACATAGAAAACTTTGAATCTCTAGAATTTCGAAGAGCTTTTAAACTTTTAACTTTACAATTTTAATTGTTCTATTTAAAAAATGTTTAATTTCAAAGTGAAATTGTTAAATTTTGTCGTATAAATAACAATTAAACACTCATTATTTCTAGAAAATATTTCAGTAATTTTAAGAGAGATTTAGAAGTTTTGAAAAGATTCAAAATTAATTAAAAACTTGAAATTATTTTAAGTAATATAATTTTTTCAGGACTTTTAAATATATTTTTAAATTATTCGATTTTTTCCTACAATTTTTGGAAAATCCTGCAATTGAAAAAAATCCTTAAAATCTTCCAGGTTCTTTTTTGATAATTTTGGAAATCTCTTAAAATATTTAAGAACTTTATGTTACAATAATTTTTTCAAAATGA
>NC_046662.1:8001587-8004655 GCF_010883055.1 Belonocnema kinseyi | reverse complement strand
AAAATCCTGCAATTCGAAAAAAATTCTTAAAATCTTCCAGGTTCTTTTTTGATAATTTTGGAAATCTCTTAAAATCTTTTTAAAGTTTCTGTTACAATATTTTTTCAAAATGAAAAACAATTCTCAATTTTCCTAGAAATCTTAAGAAAATTCAAATTAATCGAATTTTTCCTACAATTTTTGGAAAATCCTGCAATTGAAAAAAATCCTTAAAATCTTCCAGGTTGTTTTTTGATAATTTTGGATATCTCTTAAAATCTTTTTAAAGTTTCTGTTACAATATTTTTTTCAAATAAAAAACCATTTTCAATTTTCCTAAGAATCGTAAAAAAATGTGAATCACTGAAATGATAGTTTTTTTTTAGAACTTCGAAATATATTTTTAAATTAATAAAATTTTTCCTACAATTTTTGGAACATCCTGCAATTGAAAAAAATGCTTAAAATCTTCCAGGTTCTTTTTCGATAATTTTGGAAACCTCTTAAAATCTTTTTAAATTTTATGTTGCAATATTTTTTCAAAATGAAAAACCATTTTCAATTTTCCTAGAAGTCTTTTTGGTATAAAATTTGGGATGGAAATTAATTTTTTAACCGAAAATTTAACTTATTCCTATTGCATATTCCATAGTTTTATTTGAAACTTCATCTATTTGGTTCAACATTAATTATTAAACTTAAAATTAAGTTATTCAATTTTTGATTGACAATTTATCTTTTTTAGTAGCAGTTAATTTTTTTTTGTTTTGAAAATATAACTAATTCAGTTGAAGATTCAATTTTAATTTTTTAAACTAAAAATGTTACTATTCCGTTTTCGGTTGAAAATTTATCTGCTTTAATTAAAAATTTAACTATTTTCTTACAAATTCATGTATTTTGTTGAAAAATACTATTCTTTGATAGAAAATTAATCTTTTCATTTGAAAATTAATTTTCATATCTAAAGTTCATGTGTTTGGTTCAACATTAATTTTTTCAACTTAAAATTTAATTATTTAAATTTTTGTTGACAATTTATCCTTTTTAGTAGAAATTAATTTGGTTTAAGATTCACTGTTTTAGTTGAAAACTTATGTCTGGTTTCATATATATTTTTTTAATGTTACCATTTTCGGTTTAAAATTATTATTTTTTTTTTTGTTCAAGCATCAACTATTTGGTTGAAAATCCGTCTACTTTAATTAAAAATTCATCTGTTTTTTTCAAAATTCATATATTTTCTTGATAAATGGTACTTTTTTGGTAGAAAATTAATCTTTTTATTTGAAAATTAATCTTCTTAATTAAAAATTCGTCATTTTGGTTGAGATTCAAGCGTTCCGATTAAATATCAATAATTTTAGTTGAAAATTCATCTCTTTGATTGAAAATTTTTTTTAGTAGAAATTAATTTTTGCTAGATTGAAAATTCAACGATTTCGGTTGATGATTCATCGTTTTAGTTGAAAACTTTTATGTTTGTTTTAAAACTAATTTTTTTACTAAAAATGTTACTATTCCATTTTCGGCTAATAATTTGTCTTCTTTAATTAAAATTAATACTATTTAGTTACAAATTCATGAATATGGTTGAAAAATTGTATTTTTAATAGAAAATTAATCTTTTCATTTTAAAAATTAATTTTCTTGTTGAAAATTCATCTGTTTGGTTCAACATTAATTTTTCAACTTAAAATTTAATTATTTCAATTTTTTTGACAATTTATCCTTTTTAGTAGAAATTAATTTTGTTGTTGAAAATTCAACGATTGCAGTTGCTGATTCATTATTTTATTTAAAACTCTTATTTTTGGTTTAAAATTTATTTTTTTTTTAAACTAAAAATGTGACTATTCTAATTTCGGTTGAAAATTTGTATTTTCTAATTAAAATTTCGACTATTTCGTTACAAATTCATGTATTTTGTTGAAATATAGTATTTTTTAAAAGAAAATTAATCTTTTTATTTGCAAATTAATCTTCTTGTTTAAAAATTGCTCTTTTTGCTTTAAAATTGCACTATTCCAGTTGAATATTCATAATTTTATTTGAAAAGTGCATCACATTGTTGGAAATTGAACTATTTTGTTAAAAATTCGTTTTTTTTTTTGGTTGAAAATTAATTTTTTCAACTGAAAGTGTAACTATTTCATTCATTGTAAACAATTGATCTTTTTTAGTGGAAATTTAAAGTATTTTTTTCTAAATTAATTTATTTTGTAATGTTTTTTTTTGTTAATGGATGTTTAGACTAATTAGATGGTTAGATTTTCAATCTTCCGCCAAATTGCCACCCTGTTACTATTCTGTTACTGAAAATTCTAATCAAAACTGCAATTTTTCACTTAAAACCCTTTTTCATACATCTAAATTTAAATATAATTTGTAAACTTTACGAAAAAAAAATTATAAAATTTATAGGAAATAAATTTGTTTGCAAAAAACATGATACATATAAGAAATGTTAGTTTTTTTATAAATGCATTAAAAAATTACTATGTAAATAATTTGTATAAAATAATTAAAATAAAATTTGATTTATAAAAATTTTAATAAGTAAAAAATCAATTTAAAAAAAAGGACAGGCAGCGAGACTCGAACACGCGACCTTCCGCCTATGACGCCGAGCACTACTACCTGAGCTATCGGTCTATTAGAATATTTTTTGCCCAATTATATTTATATGGTCTGGCGTGTAACGTCCGAGAGATTTTTAAAGATTTTCTTTTTGACCTCACACCCTCTTTATTTTTATTATACCTCGCGAGGAGAGACTAGAGGTATTTGATCTCAGGTCTACCTTAAATATTTAATATAAGGATTTACGCATTTTATCTTAAGTTTCTCAGATACATCTGTTTCCATAGTCATAATTTAGCATTTAATTTAGTACTGTCCTTCCATAATTCCAGGGATGATGGCCAGGTTGAAAGGAAATCCAGTCGACCAGCTTTAACAAAAATATCCGGAATGAATACCCTAGTCGAAACCTTTTGAGATAGCTCTCCTATTTTCGGGGGTCTGTGTGCCTTAACACTCTCAATTTTAAGAAGTTTACAGCAGAGGTTCGAACAAACAAGTAACAT
>NC_046662.1:7999936-8001487 GCF_010883055.1 Belonocnema kinseyi | reverse complement strand
GAGCGAGCCTCGCATCTATATAGTCACGAACCGTGGTCGACCTGGCGAGGCACGCAAGTCGGAAGTCGACTCTCCAGCATTGCTCAATCTGAGCTCGACTAACTTATTAATTTTCCTGTGCCAAATGCGGATGTAGGCCGCACTTAAGTAATTACTATTACCTACACAACGTTACCGGCTGATGTCGTTGGAATTGATTGTTGAAATATATTTTTTTACATCTTTTATTATTAAGCTTTGTAATTAAACGTAGTTTTCTTTCGGATCTTGCATTTCTCAAAGTTTGAGACCGATATTTTATGTATAAAAAAAGTTCGAACGTTCAAAAAATGTTGAGGTTCAGAAAAAAGATGAAATAATTTTCAGTGAAGTTCCTACCAAAATGCAGTACCTAAACGTACTTTATTGTACTCTAATACATTTCCCAATGTTTCAGCTCGATATTTTATTTACAAAAAAAGTTCTTAGGTTCTAAAAACATTCAGTGAACTGAAAAACTGTGGTCGGTAATATAGGTTTTTAGCTGTGTCACATGCCCTTAATAAAAATTATTATTCTAATCGCACAGAAAGATACATAATACCAGCGATTAAAGAATTTAAGTCGAATATTAAGAGGCAATTTTTGACATTAAACCTTAACATGTGCCCTCAAAGAAACGTCAATATAAATATTGTACACATATCCGTGTAACATCAGTCCTATTTATATATTTTTAATCATTTTTTCCTTTAATATGTTCGATTTTTTTAAATAAAAAAAAACATAGAATGTATTTTAAGTACAGAATATTGAAAACTATCGTAAAATTCTCCGACGAGTTCGACTGAGGTATTATTTAACGCCATGTAGATTTTCTATTGAATTAATGGTGTTTACTACTCTCGGATGAAATGTTTACTGTAATACCGAAAAGAGAAAATTATTAATAAATAAGTATACTCTACGCATGCACCTTAAGACTTTACCTTGCTTCTTTTTTCAACTAGGAAACAATATTGTAGACTCAGATAATTCTAGAGTAAAATATCAATTTTTATTTTTAACTAGAAAATTCTGGATTAAGCAAATATCAGGCTAAATAATTCGCTTTTTTGCCGATTTCGAGAAAATCGAATTTGAAATATTCGCCTGTTACGTCCTGAGTGGGCGTACAGAAAGGCTATAATAGTAGAATTGTTTAAATGTAAGGAGCATGAGCAAAATATAAAGAAACTATTTTATTTCGCTAAAGTCTCCCGAGCGGCTGAGAGACTTAAGAGAATGGGTATTACTCTGTTAAAGGGAGGTCCCACCTTGTTTTGCAAGCTATATATACAAAGATAAAGATTAAGTGAAATAATAATAAATGAGGAGAGGAATGAAAATTCAAATAATTGATGCTTGGGAGTAGCAAGCCTTTATTATAAACAATTGAAAAAAAAAGATCGGCGAAGTAACGCCACAGTAATATATATATATATATATAAACACTTACAAAATGATGCCGAAGTCCAGAGATGGATGCCAGGTTGTCGTAGGAAGCCAGATGTCGACGAAAGAACTCAATTT
>NC_046662.1:7991006-7999836 GCF_010883055.1 Belonocnema kinseyi | reverse complement strand
ATTTTATTTACAAAAAAAGTTCTTAGGTTCAAAAAAACATTCAGTGAACTGAAAAACTGTGTTCGGTAATATAGGTATTTAGCTGTGTCACATGCCCTTAAACACAAAAATATATAAATTATCAAGTATTCAAGACACTCAATTTACATTTATAATTTTCGAAATTGAAATAATTTTTTTCTTATACTACGCATAATGCACCATAGAGATGAAAGTGTAGGTAATTATGAGATCAGTGTCTATTAAAAAAAATATTTGATAAATTTATTGCATAGGAACTATATTAGGGCCTCTTCGAGAAAATAATGTACACAGCTCGCAGTTTCTATAGCATAAATGTCTTTTGCTTTCATCGAAAGACACCAAGATAATTAATTATTCGGCTTGATTCTGCATTGAATCCGCAAACGCTAATTCGTAGGTTGCGATGAACTCGTGAAAATTACAATTACCTAGTACATGAAACGATGCTGATAGTTAGGATAGCCACGGGGAGCCGCTAAAATCTGAGCCATATTCAGCATTCCAGTTCTACCACCGTATGAATCGTAGCCCTAAAGTTTAAGAATATAAACGTTAATATTACACCTAACGAAGAAAAGAAAAGAATTTTACGGATTTAATTTAAACAAAGAAATGGTTTTTGGATCAGAGGACAGATTTTTAGTACACGTTATTAATTTTTCAGTCAAGAGAGACAAGAATTTCAACAATGTAGCTGAATTTTCTACTAAAATAGTTGAATTTTCATTTTAGGAAAAATCAATTTTCAACCACAAAACAAGGAATTTTACCAAAATATTTAAATTTCCAATCAAACAGATGAATTTTAAATTAAAAAGATTAATTTTCCATCAAAAAATGTAAAACAATATAAATAAGTGTTGTGCCGAATATTTTTAAAATAAAAAAATAGAATTTGCAACAAATCAGTTAATTTTTCTATTTTATTGAAAATTCGTTTTTCTTTTGGTTTTAAATACATTTTTTTATTGATCATTTTTAGTTCGTATATTTTGCTTCAAAATTCAATAGCTTGCTTGCAATTGTTTCTCCCTCTGACTGAAAAATGTTTTTAGTTGAATACTCATCTGATGTTGAAAAGTCGCCCTTTTCTCTTCTTTTTTTTTTTATTTGAAAATTTAAATTGAAAGTGTCATTATTTCTTTAAAAATATGATTTTTCTAAGGTTGAAAAAAATTTTTTTTAACTGAAAATGTTACTATTTCAGTTGAATATTCGAAAATTCTAGTTAAAAATCCATTTCTCTCGTTGAACATTCATTTTTGACTCATAATTCAAATATTCAATTTTTGGTTGAGAATTTAATTTTTCGAGGAAAATTCGTCTTTTTTGGTATATATTAATCTTCTTGGTTGAAAATTAATATTTCTGTTAAAAAGTCAATTATTCTAGTGAAAGATTCATCATTTTAGTTGAATATTCATAACTTTTTTCCAAATGTAACTATTTTTTGGAAAAAGTTTTTTACTGAAAATTTATCTATTCCAATTGAATATTCTATCATTTTAGTTAAAAATTCATTAGCTTGCTTGAAAATTAATTTGTCAATCAAACATTTCAACAAATTAGCTGAATTCTCTACTAAAATAATTGAATTTCCAACTAAAAACAATCATTTTTTAACCAAAAAACAAGATATTTTACCAAAATATTTAATTTTTCAATTAAACAGATGAATTTTCAATTAAAAATATTAGTTTTTCGTCAACAAAAAATGTGAACGTATTCTTTAGTAGATACTAATATTCTTGGTTGAAAATATTAAACTTCATGTAAAAAATTAAAATATTCTACTTAAAGATTTTTCATTTTAGTTGAAAATTCATCAATTTAGCTGAAAATGCATCTTTTTGGTTCAAAATTAATTTATTCCAGTTTGTGTAAAAATTAATTTTCAGTCAAATTTGCCAGCCAAGAAAGACAAAAGTTTCAACAAAGTAGCGGAAATTTATACTAAACTACTTGAATTTTCAACCTTAAAAAATCCAGTTTCAATAAAAAAAAAAAAAACGGAATTTTACTAAAATATTTAAATTTCGAATCGAACAGATGAATTTGCAAATAAAAAAATTAGTTTTCAATAAAAAAAAGTATAACTAAATACATAAATGTTTAACCATATATTTCAACTAAACAACGAATTGTCAATAAGTCAGGTGAATTTTTAATCAAAGAGATCAATTCTAATATAAAATAATGAATCTTCAACCGATCAGTTATATTTTAACAAAAAAACAAAATTAAATGTCTACAAAAGTGATGTAGTTCAACGTTCAAAACAGGAAATGTCAACAATAGAGTTACATTTTTTTATCCGAAAATATTGACTATTCCATTTTAAAAAAATCTTCTTGGTTAAAACCCGATTTTTGGATTGAATGTTTAACTCTTTTTCTGACAATTTTTTAAAGATATTAAATATTTTAGTTGAAAATGTGTCCCTTTCGTTGAAAATTTAACTATTTTGGTAAAGATACGTTTTTATTTTGTGGAAAATTGAATTTTTAAACTAAAAATGTAATGTATTCCAGTTTTGGTAGAGAATTTATTATTTATAGGTTGAAATTTTAACTGTTTAGTAAACAAGAAATATATTTTATTGAAAATTTATCTGTTTGGTTAGAAAAATAATCTTTTTTGTTGAAAATTTCTTCCTTTTGGTGAAAAATCTTATTTTTTGATTAAATTCAACTGCTGAAAAATACGTTTTTTTCTATTGAAAATTAATTTTTAAACTGAACATTTGATCATTCTATTCTTGGTTCAGAAATGACAGTTTTTATTGAAAATTCGATTATTTGATTTAAAATTCATCATTCTTGATTGTCAATTTGCCTAATTGGTTGAGGATTCAACTATTTCGTTAAAATTTTTTTTGTACCTAAATAACTGGTTCAAAATACGTCTTTTGGTTGAAAATTAATTGTTCATGGTGAAAAAGTCATTATTGATTTTAAAAAAATCTTTTTTTTTGAAAACTCGGCCTTTCGGGTTGAAAATGCATATTTAAAAAAAATTGTCCTTTTGAATTGAAAATCAATCTTTATGATAAAAAAATTCTATTAAAATTTTCCATAAAATACAAAATTCATCGGACTTCAAGAAAGTAATATTTTTGGCTTGGAAATGTAACTATTTGGTTAAAAGTAGAAATGTTTTCTTAAAAATTCTTCTCTTTTATTTGAAAGTTTAACTAATCGGTTGTTAATGCAACTCCTTAGTTAAAATTTAATTTGTTATTGTTGAAAGTTCGTCTTTTGGGTTAAAAATTCATCTCTTTTCATGAACAATCTTTTTTGGATGAAAATTCAACTATTGTGTTGAAAATGCAATATATATTTCCACTTGAAATCTTAGGAATTTAAAGTCTTTCATATTGGATTCAATATATATATATATATGGACAGGACAGAGGGGCAGTCCAAAATTGGTAATGTAGTTTATGTGCCACACCATACAATTTTTACTAAGAAAAAGGATTGAAATTGTTGAATTGACTATTTTTATTTTGAACTTTTGCCATGTTAAATAGTAAAATTTATTATTGGAGTAGCAAAAGTTTTCTTTTGTGAAAAACAATACCGATAGGTTCGGGTGGCAAGTTAGTGGTAAATTCTACTGCACCAGGCTCTCGGTTTAACCGGCCGCGGTTTACCAATTCCTAGAACTGCTGGCCCACGCAATTTCTTATGCATTTTAATTGGAAACGGTTCATGCAGTCCTGACTGTTTACTTTTTGATGTTAGTATGCCATTTCCTTTTTTTCGTGACGGTATTTCTTACTATTTTGATAGTACACTGGACTCGCGCTTTACCGGAACTTGATATACCAGATAAGGTGGTTCAAGGTGGCTTGCAAGGTCAGCGGATTTACAAAGTTTACGGTTCGGCTCTATAAGAAGCCACAAGCAAGAAGAAGAATGATTTACAGAGTCCCGATTTACCGAGAAGGTCATTGTGGGTACCCCGAATACCCCGGTAAAGCGATACTCCAGTGAACTCTTATTATGTATTATTTTCATGTACCTGTGCTGATCGCTTTCTGTACGCCATTAATCTTTTTTCCTGTGGATAATAGGAATGTTGGGGGTAAATCGCACCATATTGTAGCGAACCGTACTGTGGTCGTCCTATGTCGTATTGTTGAGCAAATTGGCTTCCATACTGATCGTAGAAACTCGCCGGATGCGTTCGTGGAATTCCTATATCAGATGGTGCCAAAGAGTCCACGCCAATACTGTAGTGACGTGGAGGTGGATACATTGGTCCTTCTGGCCAGGCTATACCTTCAAAAAACATAATCGTTTGAAAGAATCGTACAAAAAATCCCTAGCATCAATAGTGTCCTTGCTGCTTAGGAAACCCGGGTTCAATTCTTGGCAACTACGTTTTTTTTCATATAACTCGACTATTTCTGTTTCAGTAAATAAATTTCCACAATTTCATATTTAAAACTGACATCGAAGTTCATTAGGAGCTTATATTTTTTTGATCCGATGGGCCTTACTTTCCAAGATATGGAAGTTTGAGTATTTGTACTCGAGCGTTGGACTCGCCACTTTATAGATCCTGGACCCCCGGACTTCGCGCTTATGTGTGTGCAGGCTACAGTGGCAGGTCGAGCGCTCTATCGCAAATACTCAATGCCCCCAGTCGGAGCGGCGACGCACATCTCGCGAGATGTGCGTCGCGAAGTGACGAAAGTGACAGTGTGGACCCGTAAACAAACGCGGCTCTGTGTCCTTGTAATTTTTGTTTTGTCAAGAATTTTTCTTAATCATTCTGTACTGTTGCGAGTATAAAACTAATTCTTGTCCTGAACTGAACTCTATAAACCGCGCTAGAGGATTTTGCCTAAAGTTAGTACCGCCATTATACTTGAATCAATAAACTAATTTCAAACTCAATTTACTTGCACGACGCCAGTTCAGTATTAAATGCCTCGAGCACAAAATTCCATGTCCCTGCATACGCAAGAATTTTTAACCATTTTTCTATTTAAACTTACCAGTCCTAGGATCTTCTTCTTCAACTCCAATCAAGTTACTGTCGACATCAACGTTATCGTATTCATCGTTAGCAAGGTTACGCCAATTCCTAAATCAAAATTCATAACAGAAAATTATGTTAGTTTGATTTTTGAGAAAAAAGTTTTCATATGAGAAAAAGTACTTGCGAGATGTGCGTCGCCGATTCCCTTTACTAAGGGAATTTAAGACCCATTGGATCGAAAGAAAAATATGCAGCATATGGATTTTTGTTGTTGCCAGTCGAATCGTCGACGCACATGTAGCGACTTCTCCGTGTCAGATTAAAACAATCTGTGTAATAATCTTTATTATACCTGCTACGATGCTCATTTTCCCAGGCTTGAAGAAGTTCCAACATAGCTTCTGGATCCACTTCTGATTCTCGTTTATAACGTGGTTCTTGATAAAAAGGCAGACTGAAAAACATATAAGTATAAATGTTATATTTAATCATTTTTATGGAAATTTTTTATGCACACGGATGTATAAGAACAATTAATGACCTGTTTCTTTTATTGTTAGCCTGGACAATTGGTGGTGGTGTGGAAAATGTAGCTGGAAGTGAAGCAGGAGAAGAAGTTGCAGTGGTTGTTGTCGAATGTGTGCCTATTTCATCAGAACGCTTACGACGCTCTTCAGAATTATAGTAAGGATATGGCGGCACGTTCAGTACTTCACCAAGTTCATTTACGAGAACTTTTCCGTAACTAAATGTGCATTAAAATAGAAATGATTAAAATGTATTCTTTCAAAATTTGGCATGAAATTGATGAAGAATAGACACACCGGTGCTTTCATATAAGGCAATATTGACTTACTCGTATTTTTGGTCATTTTGAGGAAATATTTCACGTTCGAATAAGTAGTTACTTGGTGGTTTTATATGACTGAATGGTTCGCCCTCCATTGCCTCTTTCGAATCTTCGAAACCAGATGAACTGAACATTCCTGTTGAATTAATTTTGTTTGTGATTGATAAAAAAAAGAATATTGAGAATTTGATGAAAATGAAAAAAAGGCCAAGAAATTGTTGTTTCTTAAAGATAAAACTCACTCTTCTCGGCAGGTGATAAAAGGCTACTCGGAGCGTTATTTTCGGTCTGACGATTCTGTTGGTTACCAAACATAAGAAGCTCTTGTGTGCGCTTTACTGAAATTAAAAAACAAATAGTTGACATTAATCTCGAGGATTCAAGGACAAATTTTGTAATCATGAGAACAATGTTGCACCTTTAGGCCGCATTGCCTGATCTTTCTTGGAAACCTCTTCCATTTGGTTAGCCGGTAGTGTTTGTGCTTCCATGGCGAAATAGTCCAGTGTCAGCAGCAAAAACCAGCCGCAAAACATCTACATATAGATTTATATGTTTAAATGTGTTCTAAGCGCGATTTTTCAAAAACATTTTCCTTTTCATTTTATGTAAAAGCTATATTGAGGGAGGGTTCTTTTTTTTTCGTATTGGCATTTAAAAATAGCAGATAAAGTCTATAACCAAAGTGAAGGCACACTTGTTGCATGCGTGGATATGCACTACAAGTTTATAAATTTACGCACTCAGCCTAAGAAAGCCCTGCGAAGATAATCATAATTCAAAAGTTCCACAAGAAACGTTCACCAAACAATTTTTCTTTCAGTTTATAGCAAGAATTTAAGTTTTTAAGCAAACCTGTTCGTTAGTTTTATTTGGACTATCATATTGCAAAAAAAAGCATATTTTATATTTTTTGTGTGTAAGGCACAAAGCTCGGGGTTTTAAACTTTCACTTGAATAACTATGATTAAAATACTCTGAATAGAACTTTTATAATTTTATACGTAAAAAACCTTCATCCACGATGTGAGAAATAATTAAACAATTTTTCTAAATAATATCAGCTGCAATGGCGATTAACTAATTGACAATTAGTATATATCAGTAACCCCCAACGCATGAAAAGAGGTAGCATACTATGTCCCAATAACTCTTTCTGATGAATTTGAATCTTAAAATTAAATATAATATGAATATAGAAAAGGAAAATTATGCAAACCATATAATTCATATGAAAGTATATTTTACTGTTATTACCTTGGCAGGAATATGCTTGGCCTCTCTTTTACCAACTTCTTCTATTCGCCTTCTTCACAGAGAAATTTTGAATCTGTTTATTCGCAGATTTTTAACACTGTCTCAATATAGAAAGCAAGATTCATTCACTTAGACAGACCAGGGAGGAATGGATGACAGGGCTCGAAGCGGAGAACCAGAGGAGAGTACGGTCGATCCCATCCCTTCTCCATACTTCAACCCCTACCGCAGGTCTTTGAGCAAACTCCTGCTATGACGATACGAGCATCAATATAGGTATATACTTTGATATCAACACACTCGAAATCAAATGCGTAGGAGTATACAACACGAAAGAGAATTTTCCGCATTCATATGTATTGTATGCGTGGATATAATTAATATATTTGTATATGCCAACATTTCCTGCAAAAAAAACGTTGGATTAAAATGTATTGCTTTGCATTTACGAGTTGTTTTCTAGAAATTTTCTTTGCGACATCTTCGCATTGGGATGGAAATCTAATGCATTTTAATGAGAGAGTTCGCATATGTTTTAATACTGTAGAATTCGGTTGCGAATGCAAAACAGAATTTGTCGCAATGCTATTGAATGCGAAGCAGAAGATATCCGATTGCTATGAGTAAATGTCTTATAGAAACATATAAAAATGAACAAAAGAATATATAAAACCATGTAGAAATGTTGTGTATTCTATATGTATATGACTATATGGTTCCTTATATCCTTTGTTCCATTTTTATAAGTTTGTATACGCCATTAGTATTGCTTTGCATTTACGAGATCTTTTCTAGGAATTTTCTTTGCGGCATCCCGCAATACTTTTTAATGCGAGAGTTCGCATATAACGTCTAAATCTTGAATGTCTCTCACTGCAAAGTGAGAGATTTCGCGTTCAATGTGAGAGTTTGAAAATATTTCTATGCTATAAAAATCGGAACAGAATTTGTTTCAATGATATTGAATGCGAAACAGAAAATATTCAATTGGTAAGTATGGAATCGAATTCACGAAAAGTATATCGCAAATTTTTCGTAGGATTGACACAAAAAAAGCCTAAAAAATGACTAATATAGAATTTACCTAAAGATCAAGTAATTCCAATATTTAAAATATTTGCCGTCGCAAATTTACTGGATCAGGATTATAAACTATGTTTACACTGGAAATGTTAAAAGCAAATAATGTGAATTTTATGTTATGACAATATCTAAAGGAGGTAGGAAAGGTAAGATAATATTTTCTGTTATAAAACAATCATTGAACAAAAATCAATAAATTGGGAATAATTGCTCGCCACTTTATTCCTGAAAGTTGATTACATACTTTAAATATACATAGGCGCCTTAGAATGACAAGACAGCCCTCTCTTTCGTCTTCCTACATTCACATCCCCCAACCATTCACGACGCCTACACAAAGTTCTATATAATATAACTAGTTCCGAACGAAGAGCTTCCAGTTTCTTCTTGGAAAATTTGCAGTTCGGCTGTCATACATGTACATATATGTATAATATATTTACTTTTGTTGGGTAAAATATATGCAAGAGTATGTGATTTGAATTAATTAGAATATACGAAAAAAATGTTCAAAAAAATGTATTCACTGTTTTGGACGCAATATGGCAGACATTTTTTCGAGATACTAACGAATAGAAAATGCATAATGAGAGAGAAGTTGAAGTTTTTTCTATAACAGTTGCT
>NC_046662.1:7975712-7990906 GCF_010883055.1 Belonocnema kinseyi | reverse complement strand
ATTTATTTAATAAAAGGCCGTTGCTATGCGTTCCGAGATTTCGGTACGAATAGCCGGGTTTTTTCGGTACGGACAGTAGACAATTAATATTAAAAAAAATATATTATTGAAACTCATTAGTTTCATGTGAACCAAACTAATTTGAAGTCTTGTTATGCCGTGTTTATACAATCAGTACTGTACACCAACGTCAGTGAATAAAGGATATGAGGGTGGAGGGGAGAGAAGGGAGAATCCCGCAGGGCAGATCAATGCTGGTACCTGCGTAGTAAGTCGCCTGTTGATTCGCGAATCAAGAAATTTCATTCATGAAACTGCGAAGCAGACAATCTGTCTTTAATATGTACATATATACATAGTTATATACATCAGGGTGCATTGCATTTTTTATGATTAAAAGGGGATGGAAAAGTTGCTGGCTGGGTTTAGAATGACACCCCTAACCTTTCATTAAAAAATATTAAAATTGTCTTCACTCACATCGAAGTCATATAAATGAAAATAAAGAAAAATCGCACAATTCTCATTATTTTATGAGAAAAAGAATGTTTATAAGGCTGGATTTGGTAGAAACAGTTGTGTACTTCAACTGAATCAGAGTTCAATTTATAATAGGGTGGGCAGAAAAAAATCAGAGATTAGATTCAATGATTAAAAAAATTATCACCATTTTTCAGGATTCATCTTTTTCGGTTAACATTTTTATTTTTTGTTCGTAGATTTTAATATTTTGATCACAATTCATTGATTTGATTAAAAAGTCATCCATTTTGGTTGAAAATTTAACTGTTTAACTACTTTGTGAAACATCCAATTTATTTTGTTGCAAATTCATCATTCTTGTTAAAAACTCACCTCTTTAGTTGAACGTTTAACTATTTTGTTGAAAAATTCTCTTTTTTGCTGTTGAAAATTTAACTACTTGGTTTAAAGTTGAACAAATTTGTTCAAAAATTCGGTTTTATTCCAATTGAAGATTCATCTTTTTAGTTACAATTTCATCTGTTTAGTTGAAAATTTCTGCTATTATTTTTACTTGAAAATGAATCTTTTTGGCTGAAAATTGAACTATTCAATTTTTGATTGAAAATTTATTGAGTTTAGTTGAAAATTTAACTACACGGTTTAAAGTTTAAATTCCTTAAAAAATTTTTTTTTAATTAATAATTTCGTTTGAAAATTTAACTAATTATTTTGTTAAAAATTCTTTCATTCTTTGGATGGAAATTTAACTGCTTTATTTTAATTTAATTACTTGTTAAAAATTCATTTTTTCGTTGACAATTCATCATTTTTGTTAAGAAGTTTATCTCTAGTTAAAAATTACTCCTTTCTTACTTGAAAATTAATTTTTTTGTTCATAAGTGAACTATTGAATTTTTAATTTATCATTTTTACTTGAAAATTCGTTTAAAGTTTTACTTCTTTGTTAAATTTTTTGTTTGTTTGAAGATTCAAAAGTTTGGTAGAAAACTTATTTGTTTAGTTGGAATTTTAAATATTAAAAAAAAAATTCTTCCATACTTTGGTTGAAAATGTAACTACTTTGTTTTTTAGTTAAAGATTCATAATTTTAGTGCAGGTTTATTTCTTTAGTTGAAAATTTCTTCTTTTTTTATTGAAAATTAATCTTTTTTGTTGAACATTGAACTATTAAATCTTTGATTGAAGATTGATCATTTTTAGTTCAAAATTCTACTACTTAATGTAAAGATGAACTACTAGATGAACTAAATTGTTGAAAATTCTCAAGAAAATTATTTAGTACTTTTTTTATTTCAACTTTTTTCAATTAATCCACGGAATTCCATGAATGATTTGAAATCCATGAACTTCTTGATTTTCGCGGATTCCAGGAATTCTATGAACTCCGTGGATTCCATGAATTGTGCGAATTCCAGGAATTCTATAAATTCCGCGAACTAGACAATTCCCGCGAATATCACAAATTCCACGAATTTTGTGATTTCCGCGAATTCCATGAATTTGATGAATTCCACGATTACCGTGAATTCCATGAATTTGATGAGTTCCGAGAATTCCACGAATACCATGAATTCCGTGAAAGCCGCAAATTCCATGAATTCGGTGAATATCATGAATTCCGCGAATTAGACAAATTCCACGAGTTCTGCAAATATTGCGAATTACATTAATTCCGCAAATATCATAAATTCCCACTGGCAGTTGGATCTCCTTATTATTCTTTCGTGCTTGTCACTCAGGCGTGAACAAACAAAAGCGGATCAGGCTATAATGAGTTAGTTCCCATCCACCTTTGGCGCTATAGAAAAGTTTCAGTGTATTTTACGTAGAAAACAGGTAATATACCTAGTAAATTACGTAACAAGATGGCGGACCAAGAGAACTGTGCATAACCTCACTTTTTTGAATTTCTAGTACTTGCATTTGTAAGGGTTTTTTTCAGTGCCCATATTGTTCTTAAAAAAATACTATCAACTAAAGCGATACAGAAGCAAAAAAAACACTCCGGCCTTCAATATATTCCATGGAATGATCTTAATTTAAAACCTCTACCACGTGATAATTGTGAAATATTATTATTTTTATTCATTCAAGTACTTGTAATTGAAATGGATTTTAATATAATTTTTATAGGAATACCGGTAAATTATTCAAAACCAAGAAGTCTTCGTAATTTATTGTTATTTTCACATTTATATCTATTTTTTCATTATTGCTGTTGTGAAATATTGGTCAGTTTAATACTTGATAAATACGTTGATGTTAACTTTTTTGTCTACTGGTCAAAAATCAATATTTTTTTAATATTGATTTTGAAAATTTAATTATAAAAAAATATTGATTTTTGACCACTCGATTTTAAGTTTATTTCAATGAATGTTTGCAAAAGGCGAGAAATTATTTAGACGAGAATTTTTTATAACAATGATTATTGTAAACTTCTCATATATTTTTGTGACTAGCAGTTATTCGTCCAACAGCTTAAAACATTTCCAGTGTAAAAAAAATTTTCTATGCGAAAGGACCAAAATTTTGAATTTGTTTATCTAATTTGTTTACAAAAATTTTAATTGTTATATTTTATCAAATATTATTAAATATTTATTATTTTAAGGAATACCTGAAGTCGTTCTGGCCATTGAAGGAAATGATAATTTGAAAAATCTCAAATTCTAATATTTTCCCACAAAAATGGTTTATCACAGTGGTTATTATAAACTTTTAAATTATTTTTGTTATTAAATGTCATTCCTCCTTTAAATTTCAATTTTTAAATAAAATTATTAGGGGCTGAATGCAGCGAGAAAAAGCTTTCAAGATTAAGCAACAAATAAATTATTGAATTATTGAAATTATTTATCATTCGTGTCATTGATTTTTTACCAAATGATTCCCTCAAACATTTTAATTACAATTGCCACTACTTTTTAAAAATGTTTCCTTCGAAACTTGAAATTGTTCAGAGTTTAATGCAGACATACCCAACCTGGAGAAATTCCCGCGAGCCACATATGTTTTGCGCTTACCACTATTTCGGCCGGAGTGCGTTAGTGGTGGTAGACTCTGACCCAAGCAGCACCGCAGATACGAAATATCTGACAGGGTGCTTGGGGCGACTAACTTTTCAATATAAATTTGTAATGGTGACTAGAATTTTAATTATTTTATTTCACCATGTTTACATTTATTTTCAAATAATGTAATTCAAAGGAGAATTGTGCAAAGTATTTATTTATTTTGAATTATTCAATATTTTAATATTACAGTTGTGGTTGACTGATACTTTTGAAAGTTTAACAATATACTGACATGATGTGCAAGGTAGAAGGATAAGTTATATAATTGAAATATGTTAATAATATCCTTCTACCTTGTACATCATGTTAGAATATTGTTAAACTTCCAAAAGTATCAGTCAACCACAACTGTAATATTAAAATATTGAATAATTCAAAATAAATAAATACTGTGCACAATTCTCGTTTGAATTACATTATTTGAAAATAAATTTAAACATGTTGAAATAAAATAATTAAAATTCTAGTCACCATTACAAATTTATATTGAAAAGTTAGTCGCCCAAGCACCCTAACAGATATTTAGTATCTGCGGTGCTGCTTGGGTCCGAGTCTACCCCCACTCTCACTCTCCAGCCGAAATAGTGGTAAGCGCAAAAAAAAAATTCTTTAGTTTGCAACTTAAGTTGTAGTCTTACATATTTTAATTATTATTATATTTATATTGGATATAAGTAATATATTTTTTAATAACTCTTCTCATATTAAACTAGATATTTTTATGACTTTCTTTTTTGAAATAATTAGTAATAGTTACTCTTATTTTTTCATATATATTTTTTTGTTTATTTGCAAACAGCATCAAGTTTTTAATTATTTTTGTTTTTTCTTAACGCAATTCAATTTAAAAGACATACCTACTTTTTGTGGCGCCATCTGTTGGATTAATTTGACCGACATTTCCCCTCCGGATCGTAAGAAAACTACTACACATACACATACACGGTCGAGGCGGGGGGCTGCTTCATGAGATCAAAGATATTATCCCTAGTAAAAATGCCTAATAAAATCCATATAGAAACCTAATAGGTTTGCCTTCTATTAGGTCCTCCTACCTTTGAAAGCGGCATTTGTACTCCCATTCTATATGGCTTTCTTTTCGGTTTCTAGAAACTTTTGAACTGGATATGATAAGGGTCTGATGTGTATTAGGTACTCGCAATGCACTACTTCTTTGATCCGAAGTGGAACCTAATCGTTTTTCTATCTGGTCCCTCACACACTGAGAAAACAAAAAATACTTCCGAATCAATGTTGATTCAAATAAAATATTTTTAAATTATTAAAAAATTGATTATGCTTTAAATTCTGAATTGTGATGCTATGTTACAATAGTAAAAAAGTTTAACTAGCCCATTGCCATAATCTATTGCCAGCTATCTGAAGCCTTTGACAAACCCTCCTACGTTTTCTTGTACATTATTTTATTGACAGTCGATTCTTCTTAACTATACTCCGCACGTTATTCTAAAAATAAAGTAATTGTTAAATTTGCCTAGAGAAGTTTATTACTAATAACTAAAGACAAACGCAGTTTATTAAAATATCCGCAAGTGCCGAGAATCGAACGCACGCACCGCACACTTATAAGTCGAATGCCTAATCCCCATAGCTACGATGCGATATCATAAATCCTTGGCGGCATTCATCCGATACTTTAAAAATCAGGAGAAAAGGTTTTAGAAGCTCGATTTGTTATATATGATTGTTATACATACTTAAATGGTTTTAAATTAAATCGATCTTTAAGAAAAATTCTTTTCAAATTTTTAAGACACCAAATGTTTTATATTATATCAGAAAAAAGAAATTTTCAAAACGTTGAATCTCGCTGATTTTTTTCTTTTTAAATTTAATTATAATTAAGCATAAGAGATCTTAATTGGTTTTTCTATTCGGTTTCAATCTGGTTCGTAGTGACTTGTAAAGTGGCTTCGGTTAACATCGGATGTGCTGTTGATTCGGTACTCGCAATTCATTACATAGTCGCTCCTAAGTGGAATCTAAATGGATTTTCTATTCGGTTTCTAATTGCCATCTATTTGGTGGGCAGGAACTTTTAATGTGGATCTGATTAGGATCTAGTGTGTTTGTATTTGGATTCGTATTGCCTTAACTACTGGGTCCTCAGTGGCAACTAAGTGGATACCTATTAGGTTTCTGACTGGTATTTATTTGGTCACTCTCTAAATGTCTTGGAGTGATATAGCACTCCAATGGTGTTATTCGTCGCTCCAACTTGAAGCCAGAAGTGAGCTTCTCCCTTTGGAGTGGAGCGAGAATTTTCGTTGGAGCGGAGAGCGACTCCCGTGCTTGGAGCGGCTGGACACACTAAATGGAGCAATCGATCGCTCTAAAGGGAGCGACTTCTGACACCATTGAAGCGATCGTGTCTGTTCAACTGGGAGTGAGTTGCGTGACTCCAGCGGATGGAGTCATAAAACTGACATCATTAAAGCGGAATTTCGAGTTCATTAGGGAGTTAAATTTCGTTTCTCATGGGCTCACTTAATAATTTAGCTGACATCATTGGAGTGGAATTTTGAGTTTATTAAGGAGTTAAATTTCGCTCCTTCTGGGCTCACTTAATTATTTTTAAAGGAATCAAAGTGAAAGGATGAAAACATTGATTTCTCTGAATTGTTGTTTATTCAGTATATATATATATTATATAAGAGATCGCAGAATTTAACAGTTTAAACGCAAAAGCAAATAAACTAGTTATATATCACATATTTATTTTTATCTAATTATTATTTTATTATTATTCTAACAATTATTTTAATAAATCTGCAACAAACATGATTTTTAAGTAGAATATATACAGTCCGAATTGTAACCGCCAACGCTTCACTTATCAGAACGTATTAAATTGTCATCAAATTTTGATACGATTCAATATCATTGGTTTTATGAACATAATCCTTCCACAAAAGCAATTCAATTGACTTCATTTACCGAATTTTGTGTGCGCAATTAATTACTATTCATCTGCTAGAAAATTATAGTCGGCAGATAGCATTCAAATGACTCCAGCTTTCGAGGTCAGCATTATTATTATTATTATTATATTATAAAGAAGTTATCAACTAAACACAAATAAAATCAGAAAAAATCTATAAAATAAAAAACAATGGACGATTAAACAGAAAAGTTAATTAAATGTCTCTCTTCCAAGACTTTTGAGTATAAGCGATAGTTGCGAGATACATTAAGCCACTTCGCACATCCATATTAAGTTCGCTGATGTCCATCCTGAAAAAATAATATATATTAGTTTTTATGTTCGAAATGTTTAAAAAATCAGAGCTTACTGTCACAAATTGTTCTTATATATATTGTTCTTCTTATGTGCTTTATAAATTTTCAGATGCATCTATTCGATACAGGACTGAAACTTGTTTTTTGAATTTATTTTCATCGAATTCCACGTCGAACATTTCTTACAGATTAAGTAACAAAAAGCCAGTAATTTATTAATTATCACAAATTAAAATGATTAATAAGTAAAGTTCGCCTTCTTTCGTAAAGAAGGAATGCCAGCTTTTAATCATTCAAGTATGGCCCTTGTGTAACTTTCTCGTTTTTAGTAATAAAGTATAAATTTTTTTATTTATTAAGGATTTCATGTGTATTTTATTGAATTCCAGTATTTACCGTGCTTAAAAATCAATCTTCTTGGTTAAAGCTTCACCTTTTTAGTTTAAAAAATAACTATCCAAATTAAGGGAATATGATACTTAGTTTCCCCGGCTTTTTTTCCACAAAAATGAAAATTTTTAAAAACTGAATTCGGAGATGCTATAAAATATCATAACAGACGTCCCCGGACTCTTTTTTGAGGGATAATAACAAAAAAATTTAGTGTGCAAAATAAAAATGTTATGCACATGCATTATTTTGAGGTTACGCCGTTTTTCATCTCTGCCTTTCCGATAATCCGGAAATTATTTATGAAATAAACTTTTTTGATTGCTTGAAAACAAGGTTAGTTCCGGGAGACTAGTTAATATGTTTATTTGCAAGTCCAAAGTTTTCGGCCAAAAATATTGTATAGTTTGAAAGTAACGCTCGGGTGAATTGTAACACACATAACCTCGAAATATACACGCACGTTGTTAGCCGGGGGAATCTAACACTGAAAAAATCGATACTATTTCCTAAGCGCTATGCAAATTAATTACATTTTGCTAAATTAAAACTTTTTTTAATTAACCTACAAAAAAGTATGTGGGGACGTCTATTAGCATGTTCGCTATCATTTCCCAAATTTTTAAGACAAAATATTTATTATTCTCGAACAAAAGCCGGGGGAACCTAAAACTGGTAAAATCGACAATTTTCTAAGTATCACATGCCCTTAAAGTTTCATAATTTCAAATGAAAATAAATCGTTTTGTTAGGAATTTCTACTATTAAATGCAAAGAATAATCATACCCTTTAATAATTCGTAACTAATTCCTAAACAAAGATATGCGTTTCCAACTGATTTTATGAAAATTTAACTGCAATAGCTTATTTTTTGAAAAAATATGCAACTTTGACCAGGAAGATGGATTTTTTATCACGAACAAGACTCAATTTAAGTGAAATACAAAAAATTGGAAATAAATTTTTGGCCTTTATTCCTAAAAAGGCTAGGTTTCAATCAAACAGTTACAAACATTACAAATATTCAGTACTTCGATTTTCAGATGAAGAAATTAATTTTCTAACCCATACCGACTTTCTTAGCAGTACTACAGTTACTAAGTTAAAATTTTTTTAATCGAATGATTCGGTAACTGTAAGCATTATCATGCAGAAATAAATAATATAAGTAGCGAACTTTTCAATAAATTGATGGCGTCCACGTAGACTCCCTTTGACTGCAGAAAATCCGCTAATTCGTCTGGAGTTTTCAAAGAATCCTGAAGAAAAAAGTTTTCAATCAATTATTGATGCATATTCTAGATTTTATAAACAAATAACCCTACACTTTGCAGACATCTTATGTTCTTTAAAATATCTTTTATGTGGAACGCGTCCGCATTCAGGACTCCGAAAACTCTCAAACGCAACAACTTTTATGAATTCTAAAATGAAATCTCAAAAGTGAAACCTTTTATTTTGGACTTTCACATGACCATAAGTTGGATAATAAAAATTAAAGGCCACTTACCATAAGGAAATCTGATGTAATCGTTGATTAACAAAACACTAAAATACTGTCACTTTTCTAAATTCACTGCTTGACGCGTCACCTACTACCACGAAAACTAGTATGAAAATGGACGCCAACAGCCAAAACGACGCTGTCCTGTCTGCTACCTGCTACCCCTACCCCCACCCGCCAACACTGCGCTTCTATCACACTGCACCGCGCTAGCTGGAATCAGCTCACGCTTCCGTTGGAGTGATTCGCATGATCACTCCTCTTTGGAGTCAAAAAACGAACTGTAGGAGTTGGAGTCAACCGATTATGACTGCAATTGTGAGCGAAAATGAGGCTCCCATGGAGGGAGTCAAGCTGCTGACTCCAACGGACAGACATCATGACTCCATCGTAGTTGATATAGCAGTCGCTCTAGAGTTGGAGTTTAATTTTCGCTCCAAGAAATTTAGAGAGCAGCAGTAACTTGTGAAGTGGCTCCGATTAGGATCTGATGTGTTGTGTACTCGGTATTCGCAACGCATTACTTATCGGGTCCTAAATAGCATCTAAACGGATTTTGTTTTCGGTTTCTATTTGCCATCTATTTAGAGCGTAAGAATTTCTGATGTGGATCTGACTAGGCTCTAATGTGTGTTTATGTGTAATTTGTAATGCATTAACTATTGGGTCCTGAGTGGCATCTAAGTGGATGTCTACTTGCTTTCTGACTGGTGTTTATCTGGTCCGGCGTGACGTGTGAAGTGGCTTTGATTAAGATTTGTCATATGAAATCCTAATAGGACCTCTTAGAACAACAATTTTAAACTTGTTTTATTCGTTAGAAAGCAGTACCTAATAAGTGTCTTGTAGGGCCACTTTGAAAACATTATTTTGAGTTTTAATATCCGATTAGTTTAATCTCGATTTATCATTACAAATCCTAATAAAACATCTTAGAACAGCAATTTTAAACTTTTGGCATTCGTAAAAAAGCAGTAGCCGTATAATTTCCGAATACAAGCCATTAGAAACCATATTAAAAAAAAGGCTCTTAAGTACCACGTAAGACCATATCGAAAGCTACTTACATCCTATATGGTTTTAAATAGTTTCTATTGATAACCTATTAGGCATTTTTACTAGGGATAATCAGGCTTTGGCCACTCATATAGGCGACCTTGAAGTATTATAAGTATGATCCCGCTCGGAGTATACGCTAGATGGCGCAGCGTTGCTTAGTTGGGTTATTTTAATGTGGTTCAAATAAAAATGCAAATTAACTAGTTATTCGACCTTCAGTCCTTTTTAAACCACACTTTCATGAATAAAGCAATGAAATAACAAACAGTAATACATAAATAATTTTTTAAGATTTTCTGTTTAGGATTACTTTTTTCATCTCATTTACTTTTTCAAGTTAATTAACTAAAAGCTATCTGGAATGAATGTGACGTCATGATTTATCTTATCTTAGGGATTAGAGTATACACTAGGTGGCGTCTATGATCCTTCATCTAGAAAGAATTGAGTGTCCACAGCCTGATTATAATCAAAGATATTATAATATCTTTGTTATAATCCTAGGTGCGGTACATTACTAGCGAATCTACAATACGTTCTAAAAACTAAAACAAAACCATTAGTTAAGAAGAGTTGGAGATGTCTTGGTCTCTTTTTAACCAATGGCTGTTTTTTAGTTATTTGAACTTATTATAGGTTCGCTGGTGCGGTGATTCATCTAGGGACTATGCATCTAGGCTTGTAATATCTTTGCCGAAATTATGGCAACTATTTAGTAAATACGTAGCGGTGTTAATTTGTTTACATTCTCTTTAAAATCGTCGAAAATCTATAATCACAAGATCAATATATATCTATAATATGACATCTATCAGCAGTCAATCAGATTACACTGTCGAATCCGAGATTCAAAAGATGCTGAATCTTATACAGAATGACGCATTAAAAATGTAAGTTTTACCATTTTTATTCCATATAATTATTTTTATTTTGTGAGCATAACCATAACCTCAAAACTTTCGATCCGATTCAAAACCGAATGAAATCTCATTCAAATCTGAATGAAAAAATGTCTGCGCAATCGGAGTTTTTTCATTTACGTCGAATCGGAGTTAGCTGATTGAAATCATTTGGGTATTTTGAAATCAAGCTCTAACTTCTAAATTCAATCACCTCATTTTACGAAAAGTGAAATGAACGTCGCAATTTAAAAGTTCCCTCTTCCAAGTTAGAAAAAAAAGAAAGTAATTCAAGTAGTTTTTAGAATTTTTCTGAATTATAATCGAAAATTTTATTCGATTTTTCGTTGCGGATTTATCTTCTTTTAGTTTAATATTCAACTACTTGGTTAAAATTTCGATTCTGGTTAAAAAAGATTTTTTTCGTTTGAAGATTCATCTTTTTGAAAATGTAACTGCTTTGTTAAAAAACATTTTTTTGTCTAAAATTTGAACTATTTTACTGAAAATCCGTTTTTTTTTGTTTAAATTTAAGAATCAGATTTTTAACGGAAAATTCAATTATTCTATTTTTGGTTGAAAATTGATATTTTTTATTCATTAATTAAAATATTTGTTTGAAAATTTATGTACTTTTGCTCGGAAAATTCTTCTTTTTTGTGTAGAAAATTAATCTTTTTTTGTTTAAATTTCAACTATTTCAGTTTAAGATTCATCATTTTATTTGAAAATTGATCAGTTTGGTTGAAAATTAATTTCTCCAACTGAAAATTTAACTGTTACATTTTTGGTTGAAAATGATTCTTTCTAGTTCAAAATTCAAAGATTTGGTTGAAATTTGGTCTTTTTTACACCAAATTTTCTTGAAAATTCACATATTTTGTTAAAAATCGTTTTTTGTTTAGTAGAAAATTTAAAAAAAATTTGACTTAAAAATTTGATTATTCTATTTTTTTTGTAGATTTATCTTTTTTTGGATGAAAATTCAACTGTTTGGTTGAAAATTTATATTTTTGATTCAAAAATTAATTATTCCAGTTAAAGATATTCATTATTTTTTTGACTAAAAACTGTGAGTCAATTTTTGGTTGAATTGATGTTTTAAATTAAAACATTTATTTCAGTTTTGGTTGACAATTTATCTTTTTTTTTTATATTTTTTGGTAAAAAATTATTTATTTTTCTGGAAAATTCAACTATTCTAGTTGATGATTAATTGTTTTAGGTGAAAACTTATCTTTTGGTTAAAAATTTAAGTATTCCAGTTAAAGGTGAATCGTATTTATTGAAAATTATATATTTTCTGTAAATAAAAATGTAAATTTCAGTTTCGTTCGAAAATTCTTGCATTTTCTGTGAGAAAAAATCAACTATTTCGTTCCTTAATTGAAAATTAAACTAGTTCGTTAAAAATTCATTTATTTTGTTGAAACATTTTAATTTTTGATAGAAAATTAATCTCTTTGTTTGAAAATTAATCTTATTGTTTCAAAAATAATTTTTGTAGTTGAAAATTCAAGTACTCAAGTTGAATATTCATCATTTTATTGAACAATTCATCTGTTTGGTTTAAAATTTAACTATTCCAATTAAAGATTGATCAAATTGAAAATTGATTTTTTTAAAACAAAAAATGTAACTATTCCATTTTATGTTGCAAATTTTCTTTTTTTTTTGTAGTTCAAAATTCAATTATTTGATTGAATATTCTGTCTTTTTTAATTGAAAATTGAACTCTTTCGTTAAAAATTCATGTATTTCGTTGAAAAATTGTATTTTTTTGTAGAAAATTAATTTTTTTTTTTTGAAAATAAATCTTATTGGTTAAAAATTAATATCTTTCATCGAAAATTCTAGTACTGTTGTTAAATATTTAATATTTTAGTTGAAAATTCATCTGTTTGGTTTAAAATTCAAATATTCCAGTTAGAAATGCATGAATTAAGTTGAAAATTAAATTTTTTAGTTCAAAATTCAACTATTTGGCTGAATATTGGTACTTTTTAATTAAAAATTCAACTATTTCGATAAAAATTCATGTATTTCGTTGAAAAATGGTATTTCTTGGTAGAAAATTGTATTTTTTGGTAAGAAATTGATTTTTTGTTTGAAAATTAATCTTATTGCTTAAAAATTCATATTTTTGATTGAAAATTCTAGTTCTGCAGTTAAATGTTCATCATTGTAGTAGAAAATGCATCTGCTTGGTGTCAAATTCAAATATTCTAGTTAAAAACTCATCATTTTATTTGAAAATTCCTCACTTAGGTTGGAAATTAATTTTTATCTAACCAAAAATGTAAAAATTCTATTTTCTGTTGAAAATTCTTTTTTTTTAACTAACTATTTGGTTGAATATTTGTCTTCTTTAATTAAAAATTCCACTATTTCGGTAAAAATTCATGTGTTTCGTTCCAAAATTGTATTTGTTATTAGAAAATTTATTTTTTTGTTTGAAAATTGATCTTATTGTTTAAAAATTCATATTTTTGATTGAAAATTCTAGTATTCTAGTTAAATATTCATAATTTTAGTGGAAAATTCACCTCTTTGATTAAAAATTAAAATATTTCTGTTAAAAATCCTTTTTTATTTTATATGCAAAAAACAACTATTTGGTTGAATATTTGTCTTCATTAATTGAAAATGAAACTATTTCGTTAAAAATTCATGTATTTTGTTAAGAAATTATATTTTTTAGTAGAAATTAATGTCTTTGTTTGAAAATTAATCTCATTGTTTAAGAATTCATCTTTTTAATTGCAAATTCAAGTATTATAGTTAAATATTCATCACTTTAGTTCCAAAATTCATCTTTTCGGTTGAAAATTCAAGTATTCCAGTTGAAGATTCATCATTTCATTTTAAAATTAATCAGGTTGAAAATTCTTTTTTTTTTTTTTTTTTTTAGTTCAAAATTAAATTATTTGGTTGAATATTGTATCTTATTTAATTCAAAACGTAAGTATTTTGTTAAAATTTCATGTATTTTGTTAAGAAATTATATTCTTGGTAGAAAATTAATCTCTTTGTTTAAAAATGAATTTTATTGTTTAAGAATTCATCTTTTTGATTGAAAATTCTAGTATTCTAGTTAAATGTTTATCATTCTAGTTCAAAATTCACCTCTTTGGTTTAAAAGTAAAATATTCCAGTTAAAAATTTATAAATTAGATTGAAAACTAATTTTTTTAGTTCAAAATTCAACTATTTGGCTGAATATTTTTCTTCCTGAATTGAAAAATAAACTATTTCGTTAAAAATTTATGTATTTTGTTGAAAAATAGTATTTTTTGGTAGAAAATTAATCTTATTGTTTCAAAAATAATCTTGGTAGTTTAAAATTCAAGTATTCCAGTTAAATATTTATCACTTTATTGGAAAATTCATCAGTTAGGTTGAAAATTAATTTCTTTTAATCCGAAAATGTAACTATTCCATTTCCTGTTGAAAATTCTTTTTTTTTTGAGTTCAAAATTCAATTATTTGGTTGAACATTGTGTCTGCTTTAATTGAAAATTAAACTATTTCGTTAAAAATTCATGTATTTTTTTAAGAAATGGTATTTTCTGGGTAAAAATTAATATTTTTGTTCAAAAATTCATATTTTTATTGAAAATTCATCAGTAAGGTTGAAAATTAATTTGTTTGCACCAAAAATGTGACTATTCCATTTTTTTTTGAAAATGATTATTTTTTTAGTTGAAAATTCAATTATTTGGTTAAATATTTGTCGTCTTTAATTGAAAATTCGAGTATTTTGTTAAGAAATTATATTTTTTTATAAAAAATTAATCTTTTTCTTTTAAAATTAATCTTAGTATTTAAAATTCATATTTTTGATTGAAAATTCGAGTATTCCAGTTAAATATTCATCATTTTATTCGAAAATTCATCTGTTTGGTTTAAAATTAAACTATTTCAGTTGAAAATTCATGATTTTATTTCAAAATTTATCAATTACGTTGAAAATTAATTTATTTGCACCAAAAATGTAATTATTCCTTTTTCTTTTGAATTTTTTTTTAAAGTTAAAAATTCAATTATTTGGTTAAATATTTGTCGTCTTTAATTGAAAATTCGAGTATTTTGATAAGAAATTATATTTTTTGATAATAAATTAATCTTTTTGTTTGAAAATTAATGTTATTATTTAAAATTCATATTTTTCATTGAAAATTCTAGTATTCCGGTTAAATATTCATCATTTTATTCGAAAATTCATCTGGTTTAAAATTAAACTATTTCAGTTGAAAATTCATGATTTTATTTCAAAATTTATCAATTACTTTGAAAATTAATTTATTTGCACCAAAAATTTAATTATTCCTTTTTCTTTTGAATTTTTTTTTTTAAAGTTAAAAATTCAATTATTGGGTTAAATATTTGTCGTCTTTAATTGAAAATTCGAGTATTTTGATAAGAAATTATATTTTTTGATAAAAAATTAATCTTTTTGTTTGAAAATTAATGTTATTATTTAAAATTCATATTTTTTATTGAAAATTCTAGTATTC
>NC_046662.1:7973820-7975612 GCF_010883055.1 Belonocnema kinseyi | reverse complement strand
CTTTTCTGAAGGATTAAAAAAACTTGAAAAGCGATTGACCAAGTGTATAGAGCTCCAAGGAGATTATGTTGAAAAATAAAAAAAAAATTTACCCAAGAAAAATTGTTTTTATACTTCATTCTAAGGACTTATTGAACTACCCTCGTATCTATTTGTTTGAAAATTGTTCTTGTTTCTTTGAAAACATTTTTAACTGAATGTTTCACTATTTCATGTTTTATTTTTTACATTTTGAAAATTGAACTATTTTGATGAAAATTCATATACGTATTTAGTTGAAAATGCTTTTTTTCGGTGAAATCTTTTTTTAATTAAAAACTTAACTATTTGTTCAAAAATTCATGTATTTTGTAGAAAATTAATTAATCTTCGTAGTTTATTTCTTTGGTTGAAAATTTAACTATTTCGTTGAAATTTCGTTTGTTTTTGCTAAACAAAAATTTTTTACTGAAAGTTCAATTATTTAATTTCTGGTTTGAAAAAGTTGAAAATTTAACTATTTAATAGAAAATTAATGTATTTTTTCAACAGTTATTTTTTTTCTTTTTAGATAATCAATCTTCGTGGTTGAAAATTTATCTATTTGGTTGAAAATTCGTCTTTTTTGGAAGAAAATAATCTTCATGGCTGAAAATTCATCTTTTTGGTTAAAAATTCTATATTTTCGTCAAAAGTTCATTTTGTTTGGTAAAATATTAATCTTTTTCGTTAAAAATGTATTTCTGTGACTAAAAATTTATTTAATTTGTTGAAAATCCGTTTTTTTGGTAGAAAAATAATTTTCTTGGTTGGAAATTCATATTTGTGGTTCGAAATTCATCTATTTGGTTAAAAATTCATTTTTTTCAATATTAATTTTCTTTACTGAAAATTTAACTATTTCATTTCTGGTTGAAAATTAATCTTTTTTTAGTTAGAAATTCATGTATTTTGTTGCAAACTCACCTATTTGGTTCAAAGTAATTTTTTGATTGAAAGATTCATCATTTTAATTCAAAGTTCATTTTATTGCTTGAAAATTGATCTAATTTGTTAAAAAATAAAAAATTCGGTTCAAAATATTAATTCTTTCAAATGAAAATGTAACTAGTCGATTTTTTGTTTGAAAGCTGCCTATTTTAGTTGAAAATTCGTCTTTTTTGGTAAAAAAAATTTTTGTTCCGGACATTTTTTCTTATTTATTATCACCACTAAACAAAATTTATCACTGTATTGTCATCTAATATCAAGTGAACTTTCGTATCCCCTCTATAGTCGTATATCTTTGAATGGACGTATTGAACGTGAACGCGTATCAAACTTTTGCGCCCTTTATGAGGACTTAATTTCTTTCAGATACAAGCTTCCAATTATTATTATTGTTGTGAATAACAACGGTATTTATGGAGGACTTGACATGGAGACTTTTCGACAAATTCAAGCAAGCGGAGACCCAACTCAAGTGTACGTATTTTACTTGTACTGCAGGTTTTAAATTAAATTTTGTGTGAAAAAAGATCTACTCCATCGCTCCACTGGGAGGGATGGAGTAGATTTTCAACAAAATCTACATAATCGAGAAAATGAACTCTTCAAATAACAGAAAATACTTAACTTCTTTTTAGAAAAAAAGGGAAATAAAATGTTTAAAATTTGAAATTAAGTTTTTCTGAAAAAAGATTTACTCTATCGCTCCACTGGGAGGGATGGTGTAGTTTTTCAACACAAGCGATTAAATTAACTCTTGAAATAACGGAAAATGCTTAACGTCTTTTCTGACTAGATGGAAAATAAAGTGTTAAAAATTTTTGTA
>NC_046662.1:7971062-7973720 GCF_010883055.1 Belonocnema kinseyi | reverse complement strand
AGATCTACACAATAGATCAAATTCACTCTTTAAATAACAGAAAATACTTCACGTCTTTTCAAACTAGATGGAAAATAAAACGTTAAACATTTTTCATTAAATATTGTTCGGAAAAAAGATCTACACAATAGATCAAATTAACTCTTAAAGTAATAGAAAATACTTAACGCCTTTTGAGACTAAAAAGGAAATAAAATATTTAAAATTTAAAATTAAGTTTTTCTGAAAAAGATCTACATAATAGAACAAATTAACTCTTTAAATAACAGAAAAAGACTTAACGTCTTTTCAGACTAGAAGGAAAATAAAATGTTTAAAATGTTTAATTAAATTTTTTCTGAAAAAAGATCTATTCCATCGCTCCACTGGAAGGGATGGAGTAGATTTTCAACAAAATCGATCAAATTAGCTTTCTAAATAACAGAAAATACTTTACGTCTTTTTAGACTAAAAGGAAAATAAAATGTTTAAAATGTTTAATTAAATTTTGCTGAAAAAAAATCGACGTCATCGCTTCCCTGGGAGGGATGGAGTAGATTTTCAACACAAACGATCAAATTAACTCTTTAATTAACAGAAAATATTTAACGTCTTTTCAGACCAAATGAAAAAAAATTTTTTTTTTCATTTCTAATTAAATGTTGTCTGAAAAAAAGATCTACTCTATCGCTCAACTGGGAGGAATGGAATAGAACTTTTTTCAGAAAAAAATTAATTAAAAATTGTTGACATTTTATTTTCCATCTAGTCTGAAAAGACGGTAAGTATTTTCTGTTATTTGATGAGTTAACTTGATCGATAATGTTGATTTCTATTTTCACGATGTGTGAAAAGATATCTACACTGCTTGATGGTTACCATCTCTGATGATAATACAGATTCCTTTACAAATTTTACTGCAGATATATTATATGTTAGGATTGTTTCTCGAATAGAATTTGATATTTATTTATATATTTACAGACTACCTCCATACTCGTTGACTTGCGAGGTACATTACGAAAAAATGATGGAAATGTTTGGGAAAAAGGGCCATTATTGCACCACGGTTCAGCACATTTCGCAAGCGTTAAATGCTGCTCTTCTGGTGAATACTTATTTTATCATTTATTCAAAAACTTTATTTTTATCAACTAATTTCTGCATAAGAGTAAAATATTTACCGAATGCATAATGCTTCTTTTTCAGGTAAAAGACGAACCAACATTGATAAATATCATGATTAACCCACAAGCTGATAGAAAAGAACAAAAATTCAAATGGTTAACAGAATCGAAGCTTTAGATTTTAGAAAGTTTATTAACGATTTTTTACCCAAAAAAAAAACATAAACCTAAAAAAGTCAATTTGTGTAACAAAATTGTACAAGAAGATTTGAAAAGAAATATTTCGAAAAATCATTTTTTTTAATATACCCAAGAAAGTCTATATAAAATTCTTGTGCAATTTTGTTACATAATTTTACTTTTCAAGTTTATGTTTTTTTTTTTTATAATTTCTTTTCAAAAATTAATAAAGAGAGCTGCAGTTCTATAAAGTTCGGTTTTTGGTGAGCTCTAATAAATATTTTTCTTATACATTTTATTCTTGTACTATATTTTATTGGTTAAAAAATAAATTTTCTTATGAAGATACATATTTGAGTTTACGAAAAAGTGGAAGTTGAATGGATTTTACTCTTTTAAAAGTTGTTCAATTCGCTGCGTTACTTCCATGCTGGTGATACGATTTAAAAATGATGGATCCGTTGCAGTAAAGTCCAGTTCTTCATTTACTAAGTCTTCCACATCAATGCCCTTCTTTGCAGCAGTGTTGATTAATGCGTCGGTAGAATTCTTAATTGCCAAGCTTAACGGTCCGTTATTTTTTACAATTGCATTTATTGCAAACAATTCTCTTTTTCTGTCAATATTACCAAAAATACGAATATTTCAAATTTTATTTAAAAAAAGAATCTTGTATCAAATTTAATTTCTTAGATCGAAATAATTTTTTAACGATTGATATAGTGCATCCGTTTTTCAAGAATTCACTCAAGATTCTTCTGAATAAAATTAATGCGTTTAGATCGGACTTAAATCAATAAATACTAGTAGTCGATTTTTTTAATTTTCCTGGTCAACTAAAAGTAACATATTCATATTTGCCGCAAAACGCAAACATTTATTTTAATTCTTGACGTTTATTCTAAATATCCTTTAACACAACAGAGCAAAAAGTTGCAAAATAAATGAATTTACAAATAAAGAAGAGAAATATTTAACCAAATAATTGAATGTTCACTTAAAAAAAAAAATAATTTAAAAAAAATGGGATAGTTACATTTTTGGTGCAAACAAATTAATTTTCAAACTCAATCGATAAATTTTTTAATAAAATGTTGAATTTTTAACAGGAATATTTTAATTTTAAACCAAAGAGGTGAATTTTCAACTAAAATGATGAATATTTAACAGGAATACTAGAATTTTCAATAAAAAATATGAATTTTAAATAATAACATTAATTTTCAAACAAAAAGATTAATTTTTTATCAAAAAATATAATTTCTTCTCAAAATACTCGAATTTTCAATTAAAGACGACAAATATTTAACCAAATAATTGAATTTTTAACTTAAAAAAAAATTCAAAAGAAAAAGGAATAATTACATTTTTG
>NC_046662.1:7962508-7970962 GCF_010883055.1 Belonocnema kinseyi | reverse complement strand
ATCTAGTCGGGAGTGGTGCTGACTGAAAACAGATGATTTGGAGCGATTCGCGCGCGATCTGTTGGTCATTCTAAGGACTTATTGAACTACCCTCGTATATTTTTAACAAAAATGATTAGTCTTTTAGCCAAAAAAATGAATTTTCAACCACGAATATTAATATTTTTCTACGAAAAAAATAAAATATTGACAAAAGAAATCAATTTTCAACTAAATATGTGGTTAAATTTTAACGATAAAAGATTACTTTTCAACCAAATGTCGAATAATTAAATTGACATTAAAAAAAAATAAATTTCAATTAAAAAAAGAACGAGTTTTCAATAAAATGTTACAACTAAGAAGATTAATTTTCTACCAAAAAAGACTAATTTTAACAAAATACATGAATGTTCAAATAAAAAAAAAAATGTGACTCAAAATAGAATCGTAAAATATTAATTTTCAACAAAATAGTTCAATTTTCAACCAAGAAAATGAATTATATAGAAAAAAGAGTAATTTTTAAGCATTAAGATTAATTTTCTTCTAAAAAAGACAACTTTCCGTAAAATTGCCTGAATTATTAACTAAAAAAAAGTAACTTTTAAACAAAAAATAGAAGTTTAAAAAACACTTTTTCTAAACATTTATATTTTCATATATTTCATACAGTTTTGATATGCTTAAAACGGGAACTAGAAAAAATATGTGGAATTTTAAAGATGCATTTTAATTTGTGCATAAAAGTGTTTTTACGACTGGTTTATGAAGTTTAAAACAATTAGTGAATACTAAGAATAAATCTTTATCCAAAAGAAATCGTTTTAGATCGATTTTTCATCTTGTAGATTAAAAAAAACACATTTTTGTGAAAAATATTTTTATACAAGAAATCAATTATTTTAATATGTCATTTAAGGTTTAATGCATTATAGGCCTAAATGAACTTTAATGAATTTATGTAGTGACCAATTTTAACCCGATTATGTAAAGAATAATAATAATAATAATAATAATAATAATAATAATAATAATAATAATAGATGATTGAAATTGAAACACAAATTCCAATTTAACTTTTAGGTCAGATTATTTAGATAATAAATAGTTTTTGTATAAATTAATAAAAATTTACATTAAAAAAAATTATAAGTAGTACAATAGTTTTTTTTTTGTTAGAAAAACATTTCTGTCGAAAAATGTGTTTTTTTTCACTGTGTAAGATATAAATTTCATGTGGAACACTTTTTTTTCAATGATGAATTATTTTCAGTTTGTAAAAAAAGCTTCAAGCTCCACCAAAAAATTTGTAAAAATACTTTTTTGTACAATTTAAAATGGTACCCCACTCTCTCTAGTTCTGATTTTTGCCACTAGATGGCGTATCGCAGTTTAACCATTTCCAATAGGATCTCTACATAAGATAAGATTGCACATCATAAATTCAAGACAAAGCCTCAAATTTTATGCCGCAGTTCACAATAACTGTTTATTATTTTTCTTTCTTTGCGAACAATAGTATAATGACGAAAATTACAGTAAAGAAATAGAAATTTTAAAATGGTTTTGTACGATAACCGTTGTTTGTATTTTAATTTCAACGACGTTTTGTGTCATTTTTGTAATATTTTTACCTAGAGGAAAACCCAAGGACGGGTCGAAACGTCGGTTAATTTTAACACTTAACTGTCACTATGGGTAAAAAATACCCCAACAAATTTTTAAGCTCGAATTCACCGTACTGAATTCGAAAAATGGACGACGTGTGACTTTTATCAAGTCGATTCCATTTTTTTAAAAATATCTCAAACTACATTATCTAATTTTTTGTACAAATATTCAATACCGGCTGCGCGGGACAGGTTTGAACATGTGGGGTGAACAACACCCGTTATGCCATTTACGTAATAAAAATGAGTTGTACCAGTTAAGGGTTAAGTTTATAACTAAATAAACATATATATTGAACATATGACCAAAATAATTTGTCTTCATCTCTCTAAATCAGATATATCCTCAACATTTAAGATGGGGAAGAAGTAGTTTCAAATGTCCATTTGCTTTTGGGAATTATTTTCGATTATAAGTTACCTGTACATTGTTTCAAGTTCCATTCCTGAGAAGCCAAAGGCACTGTCACCTTCGACACAAATCACTCTTTTCGATGGTTCGTTATCTTTGCAATAAAGAGCAGCAGCTATCGCAAAACCAAGACCGACGCCCATAGTCCCAAAAGTTCCAGCATCTAACCTGTGCCGTGGTAAATTATTCAGCAACATTGTTCGGCCAATGTCCATAGTATTGGCTCCTTCAGAGCAAATAATGCTGTCTAAAAAGGCACAAGAACAATTGGAATACCATTTTTATAGCTATTTTCGTTTCTAACAATGAAAACTTTAATTTGACTTTCTTTGGTAAGACCCAGAAGCGGCGAAACCTTTTTTTTCTTTGTGGGGGCAAGGGCCTAACTATATTTATAATATTGAATGGTACAATTTGGACATAATTTAAGAATTATTATACTATGTAAAAATTGAACTTAAATAATAAATAGTTCACTAATACAGGTATAAAATTCATATTGCCAAAGATTTCACAAATATTTCAAAGATTGCAAAAAAGATTTGACAAAGATTGCAATAATTTTTCAAAGATTTCACAAAGAATTAAAATATTTCGCAACGATTTTGGACAGATACAAAAGATTTCACAAAGATTTCAAATATTTTGCCAAGATTTCGAGGGAATTAAAAGAAGACTTCAATGATTTCCGAAAGATTTCAAAGATTTAAAAAAGATAAAAAATATTTCGCCAAAGACTTCAATAAATTCTCCAATACTTCACAATGATTTCAATAATTTCACAAATATTACCAAATATTTCCAAAAAAAAATTCAAAAACAATTAAAATATTTGTCAAATATTTTTAATGGTTAAAAATATTTCAATAATTTCTTAAAGATTTCAATAATTTCACACATATTACTGAATATTTCGCAAAGATTTTTAAAGAATTCAAAAAGATTTCACAAAGATTTTCAATATTTCGCCAAGATTTCAGATAGATTTCAAAAATTTCAGTAATTTCACAAATATTACCGCATTATTACCGATTTTACAAAGATTTAAAATATTTCGCAAAGATTTCAGATTAATTTCAACTATATCACACAGACTTTTATTATTTTCAAAAGACTTCAGACAAATTTTAAAGATTGAACAAATGATTCCTAACGATTTCACAATAATTTCAAATATTTCGCAAAGATTTTTAGAAAAGTCGCAAAGATTTCGCAGAGATTTAAATAATTTCACAAAGATTTAAATGATTTTGCAAAGATTTCAGATAGATTTTCAAGATTTCACAGAGACCTCTATTGTTTCACAAAGATTTCAAATAGATTTTCAAAGGTTTAACCAAAACTTCTTAATGATTGCACAAAGATTTCAAATATTTCGCAAAGATTTTTAGAGAATTTGCAAAGATTTGACAAAGATTTGAATAATTTGACAAAGATTTAAATGCTTTTGCAAAGATTTCAGATAGATTTCAAAGATTCCGCAGATACCTCTATTATTTCACAAAGATTTCACATAGATTTTCAAAGATTGAACAAAAATTTCCGTTTTCGAATAGATTTAAAAGACTTCACAAAGATTTCAATAATTTCACAAATATTACCGAATATTTAAAGAATATTTTGTTAAGATTTGTAAAAAATTCACAAAGACTTTACAAAGATTTCAGATATATTTCAAAGATTGAACAAAGATATCAACAATATCCCGAAAATTTCAAATATTTCACAAAGATTGTTTCGCAAAGATTGCAGATTTTAAATATCAAACAAAGATTTCCTAATGATTTCAAAGATTTCGGATAGATTTAAAAGACTTCACAAAGACTTCCATAAGTTTTCTAATACTTTACAAAGATTTCAATAATTTCACAAATATTACAGAATATTTCAAATATTTCTCAACAGTTTTTAAAGAATCTCCAAAGATTAAAAAGATTTCAATAATTTCTTAAAGATTTCACAAAGCGTAAAATAATTTGAAAAAGATTTTAAATATTTCGCAAAGATTTCAGATAGATTCCAAAGACTGAACAAATATTTCACAAAGATTTCAAATATTTCGCAAATATTTTTAGAGAATTGACATAGATTTCACAAAAATTTCAATAATTTCAAAAAGTTTTTCGATAGATTTCAAAGATCTCATAGAAACCTCTATTATTTCACAAAGGTTTCAGACAGATTTTCAAAAATTGAACAAAGATTTCCTAATGATTTCAAAGTTTTCAAATAGATTTAAAAGACTTCACAAAGGTTTCAATAATTCCGGAAATATTACCGTAAATTGAAAAAATATATCACAAAGGTTTTAAAACAACTCACAAAGAATTCACAAAGATTTTACAAATATTTCACCTATTTCGCAAAAAAGTTTAGAGAATTCATAAAGATTTCAGATAGATTTAAAAGATTTCACAAAGATTTCAGAATGATTTCAAAGGATTCGGATTGATTTAAAAAACTTCCCAAAGAGGTCAATGATTTCTCAAATACTTCACCAAGATTTCAATAATTCCAAAAATATTACCGAAAATTTCTAAAATATTTTGTAAAAATTTAAAAAAAAAATCACAAAGACTTCACAACGATTTTACAAAGATTTCATATATTTCGCAAAGATTTCAGAAATATTTCAAAGATTGAATAATGATTTCCCAAAGATTTTAAAAACTTCAATAATTTCTCAAATACTTCACAAAGATTTCAATAATTACACAAATATTACCTAATATTTCAAATATTTTGCAAATATTTTTAAAGAATTTCTAACGATTTCTCTCGTTTCTTCTCGGACCACAAATATATCTTGTTTCAGCTAAACCTAGGTAAACCAGTGGTTTTGAAAATCAGAGACCCTAGAAACACACTCTGGGACTCATATGAAGAGGAACTCAGAGAAAAGCTACTGGAATTTCCCACAAACTATGGCAGCATTGCTGAGTTAGAGACCACCGCGGATTTTCTGCGAAAAGCTCTGATTACATCGTATGCAAACAATTGCCCTACAAGCACAATTAGGTCTAGGAAAGGAGCAGAATGGTGGAATACGCACCTGGAGAAACTCCATAAAAAGGCAAGAGCGCTGTGCAATAGGGCAAACAGAATTAAGTTGCCTTCGGACTGGGACATCTATAGGACGGCTCAGTATGAATAAAATAGAAATATAAGGAGGTATAAACAGGAATACTGGAGGGGCTTCTGTGAGGAATCGAAAGATATTCCGGAAACAGCAAGGTTCCACAAAATCCTAGCGTAAAACCCGGAAGCTCGCCTCGGGCTTATAAGGCTCGAAAATGGCGAGTTTGTCGAAGAAGAAGCAACGCTGAACCGCCTGATGGAAGTTCACTTCTCGGGTTTTCAGCGAACTCAAACCGACCTAGAGGAGGAGGACTGGGGTCAAGAGTTGAGGCGGGCCGATTGTAGTTTCGCCTCAAAGGTCGTAGACCAAGAAAAGTTGGAATGGACCGTAGGGTCCTTCTGCCCTTCTAAATCACCAAAGGGTATGGCATGTACCCAGTGCTTTAAAAAAAAGGCCTGGAATTTGTCATCTCTCATCTGACGAAATTATTTAGGACAAGCCTCGCTCTAAAACGTATGCCATCGGCATGGAAGGACGGTAGAGTGGCCTTTATTCCCAAACCCGGGAGGGAGGGCGACACTGGTGCAAAAGATTTCAGACCAATCAGCCTAACGTCTTTTATTCTAAAGACGCTGGAGAGGCTGGTTGGGACCAGAGGATCAGAGGATGAGGTTGGGAGAGGCTGAGATGAAGTACTTTTGGCTTGCCCGCTGCACAGAGGACAGCATGCTTTTCAGGCAGGATGCTCGGTAGAAACAAAAGAGGTATGCTGTGGGAACGTTCTAGGATATAGAGGGTGCCTTCAGTAATACCCCTCCAGAAGTCATCTGTCCGCAAAGATTTTTAAAGAGTTCACAAAGATTTCAATGTTTTCCTAAAAATTGTAAATATTTTACAAAGATATCAGAAGATATTTGATATATTTGACGAAAATACAATGATTTTCCGAAAATTTCATAAAGATTTCATTGAGATTTCAAAAATATTGCAAATATTTCTGATACATTTAAAGGATTTCACAAATACTTCTATTATTTCACAAAGATTTAAGATGGATTTCATAGACTGAACAATAATGTCAAATATTGCGCAAAGTTTTCAGATAAATTTGAAATACTGCACAAAGATTTTAATTGTTTCCCAGAAATTTCAAAGATTTCGGAAAGATTTCCAAGGATTTCACAAAGCTGTGAGAAAGTTTGCAATGATATCTCAAAGATTTGATAAAGATTAAAAATATTTCGCAAAAATTTTGGATTTTTAGGAGAGGGGGGAGGCATTGTCCCCTGTGCCCACTAGGGCTCCACCGCCTATGGTTAGACTATAATACTTACCTTTCGGTATGATGCTCTGAATGTGGTTAAACACTGTATAATAGTTCAACGGTACCGATGTATCGGATGCCAGTCTCTGAAACATTGAACAATGTTGTCACATGAACAAATTTGTAATATAAAATAGCTTTTGCAACTATAAATCAACATACTTGAATCATTTCCCTGTTTTTCTGACCCTTCGAAATAAGTTCCCTCCACCAGGGATTGCTTTGGCTCATAAAATAATTTCTGTTTTTAAGAAGTGTGGATAATGCTTCGACTGCTGGCCCAACATCTGATTGAATAGCCACACTTGCTGGAACTGAATTGTGCAATTCTTCCGCACAAATATCTATCTGCAAATTATACAGGCAAAAGCGTTTATGTAGTTTAATGTGTCTGATTTTTTAAATCTTAACTGCGTAACTTGTTTAATTTTCAAGGAACCTGTGTCATCATAAGAGAATAACAGAAATTCTTAATGTCTTTTTAGACTGGATGTAGCTATGAATTAAATATTGTTTGAATTAAATTTTCGGCCGGGTGCTTTTCCCTTAAGCTACTAGAGAGATCGAAAGAAGAATCCTTTTTCAGGAATACATGCATTATTTTGCCAGATGTTACGCACTCATGGGATTTGTATTATCGCCAGAGAATAACAGAAATTCTTAACGTGTTTTCAGACTAGGTGTAGCTATGAATTAAATATTTTTTAAATTAAATTTCACAGTCGGGTGCTTTTCCCTTAAGCTACTAGAGAGATCGAAAGAAGATTATTATTATTTAGCCATGTGTTACGTATTCACATTTTTCATGGAATATTTCCTTCAAACCTGAATAACTTTGACTTCATTTTGAAACCTTGGCGGGCGACCGAAGTGAAGCATCCAATTTAATCTGGCTCCCAGTAGTAAAATAACATCGCTTTGTTGCAAAACAGCCGTTCTTGCACTTGACACGCAATGCTGATCCTCATCGGGAACCACTCCTTTGCCCATTGGTGTAGGAAGGAATGGTAAGCCAGATACAAGAATCAAGTCTCGTATCTCCTTCTCAGCACGTCCATAGGCAGCACCTACATTGAAAATTGAAT
The DNA here is from genome assembly GCF_010883055.1 of Belonocnema kinseyi. NCBI lineage: Eukaryota > Metazoa > Arthropoda > Insecta > Hymenoptera > Cynipidae > Belonocnema > Belonocnema kinseyi. Next base: position 7,963,410 of record NC_046662.1, on the reverse strand, counting down.
AAAGACATCTTTATTCTTATAAACCATCATAATATGGGCAGCTGGTCACCTTATTATTATTACTTTAATTATTGACAGTTTGAATTAAGAAATGCATCACTGCAAATATTGTATGGAAGGTGCTTTCCTTTAATTCTTTAATAAGAGATATCTACGCTATATGCTTAGCTAATCTCTAGATTCACAACTTTGCTACTGGAACTGCAGAAATGTATGTAAAACACTGTAGTTGGTACTATATGTCTGCTTCAGTAAACAAAATTCTCATTCACGTAGCAAAAATCATTGCTTCTTCCATGATACTAGGCAGTCTGATAAGTCCCTGAAAAATGAAACACGGAGACGTTTTTTTGGCCAAAGTCGGTTTTATTTTTCAACATACTCTCCTTTTAGGTCGATACAGCGAGTCCAACGATTTTCTAACATTTTGATACCGTCCGAAAAGTACTCGATCGGAAGGTCTCCAAAATACGCCTCAGTTTCAGCTATGAGCTCCTCATTTGAGTAAAAACGCTTACCGGTGAGCCATCTCTTCAGGTTCGGGAACAAGTAATAGTCGCTTAGGGCCAGGTCTGGTGAATACGGTGGCTGAGGAACCAATTCGAAGCCGATTTCATGCAATTTTGCTTGTGCAACTAAGTATGAATGAACAGGCGCATTGTCGTGATGATAAAGCGGGTTTTTCTTCTACAAATGCGATCGTTTTTCGACGATTTCGATTTTCAATCGGTCCAATAATGATGAATAGTATGCTCCGGTTATGGTTTTACCTTTTTCAAGAGAGTCCACGAATATTATGTCATGTGCATCCCAAAATACGGAGGCCATAACCTTTCCGACCCAGTGTTGCGTTTTTGGACGCTTCGGAGCACTTTGGCCCGGTGGAACCCACTGTTTTGCCT